>NW_017803881.1:76762-78329 GCF_001625305.1 Branchiostoma belcheri
TGACCCCCCCCTCAGACCTCGCGAACGGTATGTCGTACAACCACCAAATTTTCAGAGGATGGTGTGCTAGTAAAAATTTATCATACCTACATTTTTTTATGTCGTTTTAACGTAATATGACGTCATTAAGACGTCATTGGTGTGATTTTATTGGCCAAAACCGTATATTCCCTGAAAACTAAATGGTCTAAATAGGTTATTCCATGAAAACTAAATGGTATACAACATATCTTTACAAAAAGTGTTTATGACAGAATATTAGTGTGTACTAAGCCTTATGTTGCCCATAGCAACACCAGTGACGTCATAAAATGGCGTCATGCATATTTAAGATATCCGCCATCTTGGATCATCCATCTTAAATTTTTAAAAATGTTTTTTTTAATGATAAAGCCTTAAAAATTGTAAACAGACCTTCATTTAAACCCTTTTTGGAAAAATAAATGGAAGTATTGATGAAATTTTAAAATAACCTGTATATAGCTGTTCTAATGATATGGCCGCCATCTTGCATTTTGGCCAATGAAGTCATCAAATTAACATGAATTATGCATAGTTAATGATAAAATTTACATAAAATCATCTAAGATGTTATTAATATTAGAAACTATGAGTAACTTGACATAAAACCCATAAAATTCTATTGTTAAAACAAAAATGACTAAATTTAGCAAAAAATGTCTGTCAGAAACCCGTTGCCACGGCAACACAAAATATCATTATCTTATTCCAATGATAGAGAATTATTGCCAACAATATTCTAGGAAAAGTCACCAAGTTTGGCCGTTCTAGCGCTAGCCGTTCAGACGCTAGGTTACATCAAAGTTGGCGCGGGCACTTTTAGCCCCCCCCCCCCGGTCTAGGTAGGGTTAACCTCCACGACTAAGGTAATAAACCAGCTTTACAACAGAAAATTGACGAATTACTACACATGACCACAAGTAATTTCCAATTAGCTCGTAGAGTCCATGTGAGATTGCTGGTTAAGTGTTTGCAACATTACCTCTGTAACTGTGTAGCATCATCATTGGTTCCATCGTAGATGGTTAGAAACTCATAACCGTAACCAATGTCGAAACTGTCGAACGTGAGACGAATGCTTCCCTCTGGTACAGTGATCAACCACTCACAGGTCTCACTGTATCCATAGAAATTTTGATAGCTCCAGCCTCCAGAGGGACCCGTCAGATTGCCTCCACATCCGGTCACGCGGCTTACTGAGGAATGAAAAATATTGTTGTAGAGGTAGGTAACGTCATGACACGTTGTTAAGGGAGACAACAATTCATGCAGGGTTACCAGGTGCTAGATTTATTTCATTCATTGTTTCATTCATCATCTACTAGTCAGGGTTATTTGGAAGTGATTTGGATTTTGTAAAGTGATTTTCAACAAATTAAAGTTTCCACCTGAGAAATAAGCATATTTTACAATTTTAAATGAGCACAAATTGTGTTACCAATTACTAAGACTGCCCAGTTTTCTTATTCTAAATGTACCAACCAAACCTAAGCCTAGTGCCACAATTCTATTCACTGTGATAACTACTAGATATGCAGACCCCCCC
>NW_017803881.1:78376-79803 GCF_001625305.1 Branchiostoma belcheri
GTAGAAGCTATAGATATAGCTATAGCCGTATCTTGTACCAGGAATTAATATCTGCCAAGGCAAACAGGTAATTCTAGGTGACTAAATTTATCAGGGTCTCAGGACATTTCGTAATAAGATAGCACATTCAATAATGTCACACAGTTGAAAAACGCTAAGTTAAGGGTGACTTTGGCAACTTTAGCAAATAGGTGAATGAATACATTGTAGATCGCAGGGTGACTGAATATCCTTGAGCGCTCAGTTTTCTGGCCAAGCTTAGGTTACTCAGCTCTCAACAGATACTCCTCCTGTTTAATGACTATTCCCACGATAATGAATTAATCATCAAACACCATGAACCAAATTTGTTACTCTCCAAGCAGAGGTTGGTGGGGGAAGATCGTCACCGTTTTATATATGCCTCGTTTTTTTTTGTCGCCCCCCACCCAACCTCTGCCCCGAGTCGCAACCGCAAAGGACAAGGGGAGGAGTAGTTCTTTGAGAAATGTGTTGAAGTCCCTCCCCGTGCCCCTATTTTCCGCAATCTGTGAGCTGGGAGCGGAAATAGTTTTACAAGGGTGTCCAGCGCGCTGCGGGACGAATCCAGTCAACCACGCATATCTCATTAGCATGTCTCCATCTGACCGAACAGCATCACAACGTAGCAGAGTAAACATGTTTACGTTTATAATTATTATATAGAGGTTCAAAATCAACACAATAAAATATGAATTTGTTCTTCAAAGTATATTAAAATATTCTATTTTACCGTTACGTATATTCATAGATTTTAAGTGTTTCTGGTCATTATTTCTTTCTTACCTTTATGTTTGGATGCGGTGCATTCTATCTTTCTGTTCGCGCCATACTTGTTTACCAGGACAAACTCCCGCGAATATTTTTCTTATTCCGGAAAGTTTATGATTTGCCATGTGAATTTTGTGAGCCCGTCCTGTATGGTGAATGAACGAGGCACCCTGACGAGGGCACGCAGCGGCGAAACAACCACAACAAGTTCTGTTAGGCAAAGGGGGATGCTCTGAAAACAGAGGGACTTCCCCTTCCCTGCCGCCATCCCAACGAAAACATCCTTGCCCTCTAAGGCCGCCAAAACGGCTTTCAGCTGGTCTGGACGGACCTCAAACCCCCAGACGTCTTTGAAAACACGCTTGACTCTGTCTTCCATGTCGGTCCCGTCCGTTAGACATTCAAACTGAGTTGAACGGAAACAGGCGAGTAACGGAAAATCGCCAGGCCGTGTCGCCAGCCGGAAGTTGGAATTTTGGTTTCCCTGGCCGGGAGGGCGTAATTCACACCTACGCGCCAAGTGAAGTCGCCACTACTTGTTAAGTGAGGTTTGATAGGGTAACAAATAGCTGTTAATAGCCTTTGAGGTTGCGACTCGGGGCAGAGGTTGGGTGGGGGGCGACAAAAAAAACGAAGGC
>NW_017803881.1:79823-80662 GCF_001625305.1 Branchiostoma belcheri
TCCCGCTGCAGTGGTCGGTTCGGTAGTTATTGACGCTGCAGCGGTCGGTTCAGTAGTTATTGTCGCTGCAGTATTTTGTTTGGTAGCCATTTCCGCTGCAACGGTCGGTTCGGTAGTCATAGCCGCTGCAGTGGTCGGTTCGGTAGTCATTGCCGCTGCAGTGGTCGGTTCGCAAGTTATTGCCGCTGCAGTAGTCGGTTCGGTAGTCACTGCCGCTGCAGTGGTCGGTTCGGTAGTTATTGCCGCTGCAGTGGTCGGTTCAGTAGTTATTTTCGCTGCAGTATTTTGTTTGGTAGCCATTTCCGCTGCAACGGTCGGTTCGGTAGTCATTGCCGCTGCAGTGGTCGGTTCGGTAGTTATTGACGCTGCAGCGGTCGGTTCGGAAGTCATTGCCGCTGCAGTATTTTGTTTGGTAGTCATTGCCGCTGCAGTGGTCGGTTCGGTAGTCGTTGCCGCTGTAGTATTTTGTTTGTTAGTCATTGCCGCTGCAGTGGTCGGCTCGATAGTCATTGCCGCTGCAGCGGTCGGTTCGGTAGTTATTGACGCTGCAGTATTTTGTTTGGTAGCCATTTCCGCTGCAACGGTCGGTTCGGTAGTCATTGCGGCTGCACTGTTTGGTTCGGTAGCCGTTCCCCCTCTAGTGTTCGGTTTGGTTGTCATTGCCGCTGCAGCGGTCGGTTCGGTAGTTGTTGCTGCTGCAGCGGTCGGTTCGGTTGTCGTTGCCGCTGCAGCGATCGGGTCAGTAGTTATTGTCGCTGCAGTATTTTGTTTGGTAGTCATTGCCGCTGCAGTGGTCGGTTCAGTAGTTATTGCCGCTGCAGCGGTAGGTTCGGTAGTTA
>NW_017803881.1:80682-124448 GCF_001625305.1 Branchiostoma belcheri
CCAAAACGGCTTTCAGCTGGTCTGGACGGACCTCAAACCCCCAGACGTCTTTGAAAACACGCTTGACTCTGTCTTCCATGTCGGTCCCGTCCGTTAGACATTCAAACTGAGTTGAACGGAAACAGGCGAGTAACGGAAAATCGCCAGGCCGTGTCGCCAGCCGGAAGTTGGAATTTTGGTTTCCCTGGCCGGGAGGGCGTAATTCACACCTACGCGCCAAGTGAAGTCGCCACTACTTGTTAAGTGAGGTTTGATAGGGTAACAAATAGCTGTTAATAGCCTTTGCGGTTGCGACTCGGGGCAGAGGTTGGGTGGGGGGCGACAAAAAAAAACGAGGCATATATAAAACGGTGACGATCTTCCCCCACCAACCTCTGCTTGGAGAGTACAAATTTGTAACACGGGAAACATCTCTATAAAGAAACAACTACTACACCATCTTCCACTAACAAAATGGCTCTCCATGCCAAATATGGTCACAGTACAAGTAGCAAACAACAAAACTTTCTCATTCAAAACCCCCGCCGTAATAAAAGAAAGGAAAACACACCTGTTCTCATAGTCGTTGATAGCTGAGTTAAATATGGCCCTATTGTTTTCGTCGTCTCTCTTGTTGGTGGTGTTGTTGTTGTTGGCTCAGTTGATGTTATGGGTGACTCAGTTGTGCGAAGCTCAATTGATGTTGTGGGCAGCGTAGTAAGTGATGGATTTTGTACTGCAGTCATGTTTGCTGCTATGGTCGTCATTGCAGCTGCAGCGGTCGGTTCGGTAGTCATTGCAGCTGCAGCGGTCGTTTCGGTAGTCATTACGGCTGCAGCGGTCGGTTTTTTAGTCATTGCAGCAGCAGCGGTCGGTTCGGTAGTCACTGCGGCTGCAGTGGTCGGTTTCGTAGTTATTGCCCCTGCAGCGGTCGGTTCGGTAGTCATTGCCGCAGCAGTATTTTGTTTGGTAGTCATTGCCGCTGCAGTGGTCGGTTCGGTAGTCATTGCCGCTGCAGTGGTCGGTTCGGTAGTTATTGCCGCTGCAGCGGTCGGTTCGGTAGTCGTGGCCGCTGCAGTGCTTGGCTTCGTAGTCATGGCCTCTGCAGTGGTCGGTTCGGTAGTCATTGCCGCTGCAACGGTTGGCTTCGTAGTCATCGCCGCTGCAGCGGTTGGTTCGGTAGTTATTGTCCCTGCAGGGGTCGGATCGGTATTTATCGCCCCTGCAGCGGTCGGTTCGGCAGTTCTTGTCGCTGCAGCGGCCGGGTCGTTAGTTATTGCCGCTGTAGGGGTCTGTTCGATAGTCATTGCCGCTGCAGTGGTCTGTGCAGGAGTCATTGCTGCAGTTGTAGTTGTTTCCGCTGCTGTTGCCGTTGGTCCTACTTTCGTCGCAGCCATTGCTGTTGCCGGCGTTACTGTTGTGGTTGTTATTGCCAAAGTGGTCGTTGTCGGTGCATGAGACATTTCAGCTGCTAGAATGATTTGTTCATAATGCATTTTACGAGTACTTTTTATATGCCAGTAGAATCTTGAGGCTGGGAATGGGACTGGTGAGGTGAGGTGAGAATCATTTGCTTGTCGAGTATACCGCGTTTGACATTTACAGCGATGGTTTGTAATACATTTTTTTTGCAAATGTCGTACTGGAAAGTGCTAGTGACTTAGAATAGCAAACCTAGCAGAGGCATAGACGCATTACAGTGGGATTCTTTTTTTTTTGTAAATTGGCCTTCTCCCCTTATGTTGCTACATTTCTAAATGACGTTCAAATCTTGTTTACCTATGCCTACATTGGAATAAAGTGCAGAATGTAATAACTGCGAAGTAACTAGTGGACAGAAATATGAATGATGAGGGAGACGAAATAAAAAAAGTATCACTAAAACTTATTGATATTGATATTTTCGTTTGTTTTTATTGAAAGCTCAGACTAAATGTTATAGATTACGTACCATGAATGGCGAACAGCAACATCACCAATTTCAGAGGTAGTAATGCTGTAGCCATCTTCTTGTCTGTGGTATGTGGTGTTTGAATGTTTCGTTTACTGTCCCACAGGCCTCATGGCCGTCAACATTAGGCCTGGAAGAAAGAATATAACAACAACTTAAAAAGCTCTTTATCTTCAAAACTTAGCGAAACATGCCTTAATGTCACATGTTTCTGCGTCTGTCTTGGAGTTGTTTGATAACAAGCAACTAGTTAGTGCTAAAGAGAACTTCTTAAAGTGGAAGCCGACGGGTTTAACGTTATCTAGACTGAGCTTTTTTTTAATCGTGGGACTGAGGGGTTGGGGGCTAATTAGAGGTTCTCTAAGCAGATATTAGGTGGCGCGGCCGTTTTGCATAATGGTTGCGAGTATCTTTTGGGATTGTGGTTTGGACCTACTGCGATACCTTGTCAAATGAATAATATGTAGTAAATGAAAGATATTGTTATAAAAGTTGACTTTGTTCATCTATTTAGATTGTAGTGTTGTTTGCAACTGTTTCCCCAAGGCTAGGGGGCTGCAAACCTCTGGGCAGGTGGCCACCAGGAGCGCGATTTATTTTTAGTCATGCTAGATTATTAGACTAGGGATTTAGCCATTTTTACGATACGTTGTTACCAGTTGTTAAGTGATTACACACTATTTACATACACTATACTGTTCTCAATCTGCAAAGTATAAAACTTCATGGAGAATTTTCGCCAATGGACACTTGTTTTTGTTGCGGTTAAAATACCATGTTTGCACGCATGTCAGGCCGTGTAAGTGCTTGGGGTAACCTATATCCCTGTAAACAACGATTACGATCTTCAAGGTCACATACGATGACGGCAGTAGCTTCGTAGCATGTTACAAATACACTACAAAGCAGGGCGTAGATGTACTGTCCCGAAATCTTTATATTTGTAAAAAGGTGGATATTTTACTGTTAGGCGGTACCCGTGTAAAAACGGGCTTGAAGCCGCGAGTTTACTGTACATGGCCGCGGGTGAAGCCGGATCGAACAAACGTTTGGTTCGAATGACGTCATGTCGAATGTGATTCTGTTCGAAAAAAAGGTTGGAATATTTGGGCGCGGGGCCGGCCGGGCCCAAATTTGTTTGTTAAGTTTTGTACGGTTGTGTATATACTGTTTAATTGTGTGTACGTAATACTATGATCCAGGGCCACTCAGTGGTAATCACTGATGGGTGCCACCCTGGCAAAAGAAGACTTGACTTACTTGACTTAAGTCGGATGCCAGTCAGAAGACAGAAATAAATAAATAAATGAACAAATCTTGAATTTTGACCAATTACGTCATCAAATAAGTATTAATCATGCATAATTATTGATATAAATCATAATAAATTACATAAGATTTAAACACTGTAAGAAAGCATGTGTAACTATTATTACGGAATTTCAAAAAAATGACTGTCACAAACCTATTGCTATGGCAACACGAAAACTTCCAAAATTAATAACTGATATGAAATTGTTGCCAGGTATTTTTTAAAGATAACTAACCAAGGATGTGCTCCAGCGCATACCATTCAGACGCTATCCGACATCAAAGTTGGCGCGGGCATACCCCCCCCCCCCCAGGCTAGATAGGGTTAAAACTTAAAAGACAATATTTGATACATGGCGTTATATTACTGCGATGACAACGTTGTAGTGCCTGTAAGCTTTTACTATACCCCATTATTTGTGGGTAAAAAAGTAATAATTAATCCAATATTCTAAGAATGCATCAAAGCAACGTTGCATATTCGAAGCAGCTTCATGTTTCATTTAATGACTGGCCAGCAAGTCGTGAAAGTTGTGTGAGTGTACATGACCCATTCTGTTAGCTGTGAACATGGCTGTGCACTGTATACAGGATGCCATATTCTTGCCAGAAACATGTGTAACATTGAATAAATCTACCCGTAAATTACTGCACGACCAGCCCCCATCCCCACCCTGGGTAGTACTGGTCTCAACTATAGCACCGTGCTCAAAGAAATGGAGAAAACGAACTCTTGTTTCCTTGTTGTGTTCTGGGGGTGATTTTAAATTAGGACGTTGAGATGGTGCGTGCAAAACAGTGCCACTGTTTACACATGAGAAACATCCAATAGGCAAGTATTTGTCAGTGAAAATCCAATGGTAGAGGCGTGACGGAGGGGTATGACTGACCTTGGGAAAGTTTTATCTTTTTATGTTTGGAGGACCACGTTAACTAGCCATTTTATAAACGTGATATCACTCTTTATATCCAACGCACTTATCTAATTGCATACCATAAGTATCAAGTGGCGTGAAAGGGCTTTGTTTTCGGAAAGAGGCTTTCCGTTTTAAGTGTTACTTAAATTATAACCAACATTTACAACAGTAAACACTTCTGATATGCTATAATGAACTGCACTAATGGGGATCGAAATAAACAAACAAACAAACAAACAAACGGTATGTGACTTGTAAAATCTGTTGAAGCGGAATGCTCTGATGAAGAAGGGTTTTTCAGCCGGAAAGCCACGTCGAGAGTTCTATGCGTTTCTCTTTTCCTTCCGCGAGAGAAAGTAGTCCGTTCCACGGCTCCGGGCGTTGACTCGCCTCACAAGAAAGCTTACCGCGGGATTATACAATCACATATCTTCCTTATTGTAACTTATTAATAATATTTAGACTTCCTAATTTGCTCCCAATGAATTTTGGAGCCGAGAATGTACCTTTCCCCTTTCGATATCATGACCTGAAATTAGGCAATTATAGTGCAATTTCCTCGTGTATTTTCACCTTGATGCAGGTTTCGCACCAACAGGAAATTTGTTGGCTGAGAAAGAGCAAATCTTAAACTTTCTGATGATATTTGACTTATATTCAATTCCGAGTGCGAAACGGGTTTCCCCCGAAATTCGGTAAGGCCATGTCACGGGAGCAGGCAGGCAATTTTAGTGCAATTTCCCCGTGTATTTTCGCCTTGATGCAGATTTCGCACCAAGAGGAAATTTGTTGGCTGAGAAAGAGCAAATCTTAAACTTTCTGATAGTAGTTGACTTACTTTTGATTTCGAGGGAGAAACGGGTTTCCCCCGAAATTCCGTCAGGCCATGTTACGGAAAAAGGCAGAAATTTACACCAAATAGAACGCGCATCCCTGGCGCGCCGGTGTCTAAGCTACGTGTGTTCTACGGAGCGCGCTCCTCTCCTACATGTCCTATACATGACTAGCCTCCTTCGCAGTCTTGTTGGGCGTGGGCGTAATTTTTTTCTCTGAGCGACGCGAGTAATATGCGGCCGCGAGGGACGATTTGCTGCCAAGGGAATTTTGCCACGGAGAGAAGGTTTCCGCGCTCCAACAACTACTTTTAGTTAGACCACACTGGGTGTTAATTCATCTCATATCTAAACAGGTTCCTTTGATTTTGCACTGAGAATATATGTTTCTGAGCTGGTCCCTTGATAGCTACGGCCGATCTGAAAACTCGAAACCAGCGTCTGCCTAAACGCAGGGAAACATTATACTCTCGTAGCTTCCTGACTTTTGAAAAATTAATTATAGCAAGCGGACCATTAGAACTAGAATACCTCACACATTGATTTATGATTGGGGTAATTCAAAGAATAATAATTGTATCCGTTTTTCTCGATTTGAATGGCACTGGGTTTAAACAGTTACTTTAGAAAAGTTACATGTATCCAACTGCTGGTTCAGTAAATTGTAGCCTATGGAAGATAACCCAACAATTCTGGTCCCCAGTCAGGGCAGTGCAACATGTACATTGTATGTTGTGATTATTGGTAAGTTTATCCTGGATTTGTTATATCCAATCTACATGTATAGTCCATGTGTACTGTTTACTGTTACAGTAATGAGATAACAGGTCCTCATGTCCCTAGTTTTACAGAGTAGCACTTGTTTATTTCTAAAAGTGCTGGGCCTTGGGAAATCCCTAAACATATCTCTCTCACATACATGTTAATTGTCCTTTATATTGATTAATCAATTATACACAAAATTACCATAGAGCCATTAAGGTTGCTTTAACATTTATCTCATTACCAAATAACGAAGTAGTACATTTTGTTGTGGATTGGGATATCAAATACTTAGGATATCAAAGTCTCATTACATTGTGGATCTTTTACAGTACATATATATTACTTAACACATGCTTGAAAGTTAGAGTAGACATTGGATGCTGAATCGAATATTAAATACGCTCCCAAATTGTATTAACATTACAATAAACAAAATAAATGGGAATTAAGATCTCTGTACATAATACATCTTATATATATATCCATAATCTCAAGCTAAATATAACATCCTGGTATCCTGCTGGTGACAATCCTGTTGGGCATGGCTTTCACCTGCAAGATGGAAGAATAAGAAAAAATCATTAAGGATGATATAACACCAAATTAAACCCAATTCACTCATTAATCAACATCAGAGAATTCTGAATCTGAAATGTTATTCAATGCAGACAAGCTGCCTATGTAAATGTCATCTATGAAATTAACATCCTGATCCTCACTAGTTAAAAGTCTTTCCTGAATCAGAATCATCATGAATTTCCCAATTTTGATCAATATGGACTAAATTAAAATATTCAGAATGAAATGTTGAACTTGGCATAGAAGAAATAAGTAATTTAGATTTGGACTGTACAGCTTGTATAGAAATCCCAATCCACCTACTAGGACTTCCAGTAACAGTTGCATAGGGGCTACCACTATTTATATTGTCTACTGTATTGAAGTTGCAGTAAAAGAACCTTTTGTCAAGCTATGCAAACTCTTCCAAAGTCAATTTATCCAAAACCCCAGAAATAAATGTTTATGAGAATCACTAAAATAACTCTCACCAAGGCAATTTCAGAGTTAATTGCATTAAATCATCAGATTGGCTATAGGAATAAATCAATGCATAATTTATCATATGAAAAGGATAACTACACTGGCCTTCAGAGACAAAAAAATTATGGAAGACGTGAAAAGTCTCCTAAAAATTAGAGCTATAATTAATAAAGAAATGTCCAAAGTTTCAAAATCAGAAAAAGAAATTTCATACTTTTGCATAGTTAACACAACAATAAAATTGCAAACAACAGGATTTGTTTCTTTAGAAATTTGGAACAAGTCAATTTCATGCTGGGGGTTGGTATTTATCAAATTTGGAGGATTCTTGATGAATAATAGTATTCATATATAAAAGGATGGCCAGGTGCCAGAATTGATACTATCCTTTAAATCTTTTAGCATAGAGGCAAAACTAGACTCTTGATCATATTTTGGAGAGTTAACTCTTGCAGAATACAATACTAAATGAAGGGATTCTATAATATCACAATAACTATAGTATAACATTAAACTATGTTTGGTTTCAGAACTTTTGTGAACCAAAATAAAGTTTCTTTAATCATTTAAGTCCAACCACAGTAGAATGTGTCATAATCAGTACATTACTTTGACTTTTACATTAAAATCTTTTCTTTAACTTGTTAACATTTCTACATAAAGATCACAGGCATCCACAAGAAGTATTGGTTTACTTTCGAAAAAGATTTCTCCAACCTTACAAGAAACCTGGTGCAATGCTATTTGAGGTAGATTTTAGGGGCTAGGGTCTTCCTCAAACTCCAACACTAGCACAATTTTGTTCTCACTTTTATTCTTAGTTATATATCTGTATTGGTTGTACTTGTTTAGTGTTAAGTGTCAAGTGGGGCTGTTATCAAAGTAAGTGATTGTATAACCTGAGTGCATTCCCACTTTGTCCTTGTCCTTGAACTTTTTCTTTAAATTTTCCTACTAATTTTTTTAAAGATGCCAGGAGAGAGTTTGACATGGTTTGCCAGGTACTTACCAATTTTACAGTCGGTGAAGCCTAGGATGATCTGAAACAGAAATAAAAATTCCTCTTGAAATCTTTTTCCTAATTCAATACTGAAATGAATGTTAGCTTTATTTTAATAATCAATGATATACATGCTCAACCATTTATAATTTTTACAAATGTCACAAGCTGCATATAAATATGTATATTGTGCACTGTTTTTTTTTAATATCATCGAGCACTAGATAGAAGGTACAATACTTGTCTTGCTGTAACTTTAGACACTATGACAAGACATTGTAACAATTTGCAGCAGTCATGCAACTTTGTTGTTCTTGTATGACAACCAGACATCACGTGATAAAGTTGGCGGGAATTTTTTGCACAAACACACACAGAAGGGATGATTTCTGTTACAAAGTTCGTGATCGATCAGACTCAACTACAACATTAACTACAGTATTTAGAATTCAATCTGTCCTCGTAAAGATCTAACGACTAAGAGTTTGGGTCTAAACTTAGACTAGATTAGTTCACCGGAAACGATTTTACCACTAACATGATGTTTACAAGAAGTGAAGCGCATATACGCAAATCATTCAACATTGACCGAAATGAAGTCAAACGACAAACGATGAGGTTTAGCCATAAAATTGCAGAAAAAAAGTGACCCCAGTTGGCATGGAATTGCAAATATATGCAGACTTCGCACCAACAGGATATTCATAATGGGAGAAAGCCAAAGGTTCAACACATTTTATCCACATATCGTCATATGCAAAATCAAGTGCGAAACGGGTTTCCCCCGAAATTCAAACGAGACGAAAATTCAGATCAGTCCAGGGCGGCCATTTTGTTCATTTCACCGTACACCGAGTTTGATCAGAAAACTACACTAAAACTCATAGAATACCCCTCAAATATGGTTAGTACAGAGAGCACATGATATACACGTCTGATACGTACCGCCATCTTGATGCAGAGGCCGAAACTGGTGATGTAATCGGCTGTCAACAACTCGGATGAAATTTCAGCCCGCCGCCCGCGAAAATGTCGTCCTTAGCAACGGCGTTGCTATGGACGGCGGAGTGATACGCTCTGCAAAGAAAACTCGTTCGAAAAGCGTTCGATTCAGTACGTGGCTTTCCGGCTGTTTTGTCAACAGAACACTGACATGACTTGCCCTATTCAATACGCTGATATGTTTTGCCGTAGTGTTTCAGCAAGTTTATGATGGAACCATGCGTGATAGCAGCAGATATTTACCAGTTTCCTATTCCCAGTATGCATAGCGCCAGGAGGCCGGCAATGTGAATTATGTTGCACCCTGGGAATGGGAAAGGATGAATGGTGACTTTACTACATCGGTATTTCTTCCTCGACAGTATATGATTGCGTCTTCCTTGATGGTCTTGTAATACAGTCTAATACATATAGAATACTAGACGGTGTATTCCGTATCGCCAAGGTACCAGCCCGACCGCGGGTCGGATTGCACTTCGCACTATGGAACGCACGATGGAACATTTGGAAGCCCAGGCCGTACGCGTATAAAACCCCGGGCCGCACGGGTCGTTATCACATCACGATGGTCAGATTTGGGCCCAAAAGTCCCACTCCGCTACTATGGAGATCGAATCCCCCGAACCCGCGAATCTTGTTCGATATGACGTCATTCGAATAGAGCGGGCGTTCGATCTGGGGTTACCCGCGGTCATTTACAGTAAAGCCGCTACAACCGGCTACTTCAAGCCCTTTTTTACTTTGGAAGCACGGAACAGGAAAAATCCACCTTTCCACAAATATGAACCGTTTTCAAAACATTACATCTATGCCGTGATTTTATTGTGGATATGTAACATGTAACGAAGCTACTGCCGTCATCGTGGGTGACCATGAAGGTCAGAATTCTTGTTGACGCTGTTATAAAATCCAGGTCCCCATATCCAAGTGGCACAGCATGCGTGCAAACATGGTATTTTAACCATTCCCAAAAATCTCTCAAATTACCTCATTGAGGGCTTGTTTGGAAGAGGAATGATTTCCGCAGATTTCTGTCTTAGGGATTTTTTAAATATGGCCGCGATTATGAATTATCGGTATTTAAAGTTAAAACACTGCGTTTTTAGCTCTTCTTTTGACTGTAAGTCGAGTTTTACTTAAAAATTTTTTTTATCATACCCGGGCCGCGATAACGTTCGATAACGGGTTCCGGACCCGTCCCGAACCCGTTATCGAACGCTTCCATGGCTTCCATAAAACGCGTGTGCCCCTTTCGAAAATTCGAATACAGAATGCAGACGTTGGAATGGATGTCGTTGCATTTTAGGGTTTAGCGGTACCAACTTTTGGCTCATCTTGCATTGAAAGGCGTGTTTATACTGTAAAATATATAATGTTTACACTGTAAAATAATGTTAGCCGCTCAAAATTATATATTAGAAACAAAACGATTCTAACTGTATGTGTCTTCTGGGATGGGAGGTTTGTTACTCACGCGAGGTCTCATGTATATTTAAATGTCTTGTAAAATATTTTTCTTTCATTGTAAAAGTGGCTGCGAGAATATAAGTTGTACCTAACTTGAGTTCGCAGCCACTTAGTCCATGTCTTTTCATTTGTAATCATCACTTTGTTTCTAAATAAAAAAAGGCGTGTTTTCTTGGACATGGCCGCCCCGCGAGTCGGATCCGACCCGCGGTTGGGCCGATACCTCGGGCGATACGGAATACCCCGTGTTGTATTCTATATGTATACCTCGCGCTCGTACCATCGCCCATGCGAGTATGTTTACGTACCTGTGAACCTACAACTTCTGACTCGCGCTGAGTAGAATTGTTGCCACCTGTAACAAAGTCGCCCGCAGAACTCTTCCTCGACTTTTACGAACCCAAAAATGTCCAGACAGTGACGAGGAATCGCACCGTGCTCGAGAAAATGGACAAAACGAACCCTTGTTTCCTTGTTGTGTTCTGGGGGTGATGTTGAATTAAGGCGTTCAGCTGGGCGTGCAAAGCAGTGTCACAAGTCACACACCGTGCCATCCATTAGCGTAGGGGAACTGTTTACTTCTGTGAAAGGTTAAACGTACCTGTGAACCTACGACTGACAAAGAATCACACCGTGCTCGAGGAAATGGAGAAAACTAACCCTTGTTTCCTTGTTGTGTTCTGGAAGGATTTTTAATTAGGGAGTTGAGGTGGAGGATGCAAAGCAGTGTCACAAGTCACATACCGTGCCGCTCATTAGCATATGGGAACTGCTTACTGTTTTAAAAGGTTGGTTCAACATACACCGGAAAAAGATTGCCTCTTTCCGAAAACAAAGCCCTTTTACGCCTCTTGATACTTACTCTTGATACTTACGATTATAGATAAGTTCGTTGGATATAAAGACTGAAATCACGTTTGTATGGCTAGTTAACGTTGTCCTCTCAACATAATGAAAGAAGATAGAATTTTCTCAAGGTCAGTCATATCTCCCGTCACGCCCCTACCCTACATACCTACCTGGATTTTCACTGACAAATGCTTTCCTATTGGACGTTTCTCGTGTGTAAACAGTAAAGATCTGTTAAGGTCTCGGACCGGAGTTTCCCTCCGTATTTCGAGCAATTTGACACCCTCAGCCCGACGGGCTGTCATTTCTGTACTAAACGCGGGTCGGAATTTTTCACTCTTTTGGTGGAAAGGGGTGCCGTGCCGCTTATCAATACACTTGATTGATATTTTCTGCGCCCAATTTATTTAGGGGTAAATAAGGCACATCAAAGTACATTTTTAAAAAAGGGGTAATTTTTTTCGTCATTTTTAACCACGGCTGCATGGAAAAAACGAATTTTCCCAGGGTAACGGCTTAGTACTTGAAGAAGCTCAGAACCTAATGTTTCCAAAATTTGAATTTAATTAAAATCGATGCGATAAGTTTATCGCTATCTTCGATGGCCCGAACACACCCATAACGCATATAGAACGTACAATCCCGGCGGTCAGGCGAAAAGGCCACATAACCATCCGCGCGGACGAATACCAGGAAGTCTTCGCTGGACCACCAACATTACGCCACCTATAAAGGCTACAACTAACAGGCTTTTCAGAAAATACAAATATATGTACACAGATATTACGATTTCAGGGATATCGCGGCCAAAACAATACCATTCAAAGTCACGTTTCCGGCGATTTACTGCGCACTTACTTAGACTCTGGTCAGAATTAAACTCCGACCCGGAACCTTAAAGCGGAATGCACTTATAAAGAGAATACAGAGGGTCAGTTTTTTTGGTCAACAGAACTTTGACATGACTTGTCCTATTAAATACGTGATCACACATTTGCTGATATGTTTTCCCCTAGGGTTTTAGCAAGTTTATAATGGAACCATGAGTGACTACAACAGATATTTTTTTGGATTTTCTATACCCAGTGTGCATAGCGCCAGGAGGCCGGCGTTGTGATTTATATTGCATCCTGGGAATGGAAAAGGGTTAATGGTGACTTTACTACATTGGTATTTCTTCCTTGACAGTATATGGTTGCGTCTTCCTCGATGCACTCGTAATACATATAGAATACTGCACGGTGTATTCCGTATCGCCCAAGGAACCAGCTCGACCGCGGGTCGGATCGCACGGCGGCCAAAGAAAAAACGCACTACGGAACTTGAAAAACCGGGCCATACGCGTATAAAACCTCGGGCCGCACGGGTAATTATCACATGGACCGAAACACCTGTATCGAACGTAATTGCGGTCCAGGTATGACACAAAATGCATTCTCTTTTGTTACACCAACGGAACGGATCGGAAAAAAAATCTATTAAAGATAAAGGTATACAGTCATATATTATGCAGAGTACACATTTTCTTCTGATATTCTGACTGTCTCTGCTATTAGATTATATACCTCCCTCTTGCGCTGGCGCCAAAGCCCATAGAAGTATGTTTACGTACCTGTGAACTTACAACCACTGAGTCCCTCTGAGTAGTGCTGTTGTTACATGTAGCAAAGTCACCTGCAGAAACTTTTATCTCGACTTTGATGAACCCAAAATGTCGAGACAGTGACGAGGAATCGCACCGTGCTCGAGGAAATGGAGAAAACGAACCCTTTTTCCGTGTTGTGTTGTGGGCGTGATTTTGAATTCGGGCGTCCAGGTGATGCGTGCAAAGCAGTGTCAAAAGTCACACACCGTGCCATCCATTAGCATAGGGGAACTGTTTACTTCTGTGAAAGGTTAGATGTACCTGTTAACCTACAACTCAAGACGTGCGTTGAGTAGTACTGTTGTCGCCTGCAGAAATCTTCTTGACTTTTACGAACCCAAAAATGTCCAGACAGTGACGAGGAATCGCATCGTGCTCGAGGAAATGGAGAAAACTAACCATTGTTTCTTTGTTGTGTTCTGGGGATGATTTTGAATTAGGGCGTTCAGTTGGTGCGTGAAAAGTAGCGTTACAAGTCACATAACGTGCGGTTCGTTAGTATATGGGAACTGTTTACTGTTGTAAAAGGTTGGTTATAATTTAACATACACCTGACAATGACTGCCTCTTTCCGAAAACAAAGCCCTTTTACGCCTCTTGATGCTTATTGTTTGATATAGCTACGATTATAGAAAAGTGCGTTGGATATAAAGATTGATATCATGTTTACATGTACATTGCTAGTTATGGGTTCACCACACCACGAAGTGGTGTGGTGAAACCATATTGCTTTTTCTGATGTTTCTTCTTCTTCTCCTCCTTCTCCTGCCATTTTTTAAATGGATTCAGCTTCTTCATTTTAGGGCCTAAGGTCCTGAAATTTGGTATGGAGGTACAGTGGGCAAATACCCCTAGGCGTTTTTTAAATTATTGTGATACAGGCTTTTAGAATGGTTTTATTTGAGTTTTTTGGCTGTGTTATAGCAAATGTATTACTGTGTTAGTTTGCCTTGTTTACCACGTTTGGGCATGAGTCATCGCAATGGAATGCAGGGCATCAACCAATAGGCATGCAGCTTTCCTCTATACTTCTTGCTGATTGGCTGTTGGGATTTAACTTGATTAACACCTGCACAGAAGCATTTCCATACTGACAGTATGTCTGTATTCAAGTGTTTTGGTAGGTATTTCAAGCTTTCCTGCTCCAGCATTGGAATGCCGGGCATGGACGTTTTTTTTTTTTATTTTGAAAATCAACAGTTTGCATTATGCAATTTAAAAAATCCTAACCAATAAAGTAGGGAATAGCTATCCAACTGTTGTTTTAGTTGTATTTTACTTCATATTATAGTTATATCAATGTAAATCATTGTTTTCCCTTGTGTTTCCCATTCCTTCCCTGCCATGTCGTAAAATGTGGTGAACCCATCGCTGTATTTGCTCCAAAGCAAATATTGGCCTTTCTAGTTAACGTTGTGTTCTCAACATAATAAAAGAAGAAAGAATTTTCCCAAGGTCAGTCATGCCCCTCCGTCACGCCCGTACTCTACATACCTACCTGGATTTTCACTGACAAATGCTTTCCTATTGGACGTTTTTCGTGTGTAAACAGTAGATATCTGTTAAAGTGAAATGCACTTAATATAAAGAGAATACAGAGGGTCTGTTTGTTCTGTCAACAGAACTCTGACATTACTTGTCCTATTCAATACGTGATCACACAATTGCTGATATGTTTTTCCATACGGTTTCAACAATTTTATGATGGAACCATGCGTGATTACAGCAGTTATTTACCCATTTTCTATTCCCAGTATGCATAGCGACAGGAGGTTGGCAATGTGATTTACATTGCATCCTGGGAAATGGAAAGGGTGAACGGTGACTTCACTACATTGGTATTTCTTCCTCGACAGTATATGGTTGCGTCTTCCTCGATGCACTCCTAATACATATAGAATAATGCACGGTGTATTCCATATCGCTCAAGATACCAGCCCGACTGCGGGTCGGATCGCAGGTCGGCCAAAGGAGAAAAGCACTATGGAACTTGAAAGCCCGGGCCGTACGCGTATAAAACCTGTATCGCACGTAATTGTGGCCTAGCTATGACATAAAATACATTCTCTTATGTTACACCAACGGAACGGATCGGAAAAAATCTATTAAAGATAAAGGTATACAGTCATATATTATGCAGAGTACACATTTACTTCTGATATTCTGAGTGTCTCTGCTATTAGATTATATACCTCCCTCTCGCGCTGGCGCCAAAGCCCATAGAAGTATGTTTACGTACCTGTGAACTTACAACTGCTGACTCCCTTTGAGTAGTGCTGTTGTTACATGTAGCAAAGTCACCTGCAGAAACCTTTATCTCGACTTTGACAAACCCAAAATGTCCAGACAGTGACTAGAGCTCGAGAAAATGGAGGAAATGAATACTTGCTTCCTTGTTGACCGTTGTGTTCTGGGGGTGATGTTGAATTAAGGCGTTCAGGTGGTGCGTGCAAAGCAGTGTCACAAGTCACATACCGTGCCATCTATTAGCGTAGGAGAACTGTTTACTTCTGTGAAGGTTACACGTACCTGTGAACCTACAACTGAAGACGTGCGCTGAGTAGTACTGTTATCACCTGTTCTCGGCTTTTCCGAAACCAAAAATGTTCAGACAGTGACGAGGAGTCGCACCGTACTCGAGGAAACGGAGAAAACAAACCCTTTTTCCGTGTTGTGTTCTGGGAGTGATTTTGACTTAGGCCCGAGTTAGGGCGTCTAAGTGGTGCGTGCAAAGCTGTGTCAAAAGTCACACACCGTGCCACTCGTAAGCACAGGGCAACTGTTTTACTTCTGTGTAAGGTTACGTTCCTGTCAACCTACAACTGCTGACTCGCGCTGAGTAGAAATCATCTTCTCGACTTTTACGAACCCAAAAACGTCCAGACATGCATGGCAGTGACGAAGAATCGCACCGTCCTCGAGGAAATGGAGAAAACGAACCCTTGTTTCCTTGTTGTGTTCTGGGGGTGATTTTGACTTAGGGCGTTCAGTTGGTGCGTGCAAAGCAGTGTCACAAGTCACATAACGTGCCGCTCATTAGTATATGGTGACTGTTTACTGTTGTGAAAGGTTGGTTATAATTCAACATAACCCTGAAAAAGACTAGCCTCCTGTGCAGGCCCCGCGGCGGTGGGAAAGAGTTTTTAACGCATTATTTTAATATAGCCGGCCATCCTACATAGCCGCCGAGAGAAGGTTCCTTTAGCCTCCTGTGCAGGCCCTGCGGCGGTGGGAAAGAGTTTTTAACGCATTATTTTAATATAGCCGGCCATCCTACATAGCCGCCAAAGGAAGGTTCCTTTCCGCCCACGCGGCCTGCTCCCATTCGGCAAGAAAAAAGGGAAATTAAAAATCACTTTAGACAAATTGGTATGGAGTTTCCGCACCCCGGAGCGCCCTCCGCCAGCCGACAATGGCCGAGGCGCGGCGTTGTCACGCCCCCGTGGGCATGGCTGGACAACTTTCTAACGGTCAACGGGTTCACTGTGTGTTTGAAAAAGTAAACACAAATCTTACCGTGTTGCCTGGCTTGTCGATCGCCATGAACGCGAGGGAAAGAGGCGAGCTGGCGGTCAGACATCCGGGGATCTTCCCAATTGAGAGAGGGTCACATTTGCGATACCACCGGTAGCAATTTTTGCGATCTCATATGCCCCCCTCCCCCTCTTACGATCCACTTTCGTGCGCTGAAGATCCGAAGTGCACGTGTACTACTCGATATTTCTGATGAATTTCAACAAGTTGAATAAGTATACACCTATATACATGTATAAGTTTGGGATTTTTTGTTGTTTGACTGGCCTGCCTTACGCGCTCTCGCTGCCGCAGGTAATTTGCGGACGGGTGTGAATTACTCATCGCGGGCATGTTAATGAGCCCTTTGAAAGACTTTTCTAATCCCCTTTCCCTTTTTTCTTGCCGAATGGGAGCAGGCCCCGTGGGCGGAAAGGAACCTTCTCTCGGCGGCTATGTAGGATGGCCGGCTATATTAAAATAATGCGTTAAAAACTCTTCCCAACCGCCGCGGGGCCTGCTTCTCTCGGCGGCTATGTAGGATGGCCGGCTATATTAAAATAATGCGTTAAAAACTCTTCCCCACCGCCGCGGGGCCTGCACAGGAGGCTAGAAAAAGACTGCGTGTTTCCGAAAACAAAGCCCTTTCACGCCTCTTGATATTTATGGTTTGAAAAAGCTACGATTATAGATAAGTGCGTTGGATATAAAGATTGATATTATGTTTATACGGCTAATTAACGTTGTCCTCCCAAGATAATCAAAGAAGATAGAATTTTCCCAAAGTCAGTCCTTCTCCCTTTGTCACGCCCAGACCCTACATACCTACCTGGATTTTCACTGACAAATGCTTTCCTATTGGACGTTTCTCGTGTGTAAACAGTAAAGATCTGTTAAAGCGGAATGCACTTATAAAGAGAATACAGAGGGTCAGTTTTTTTGGTCAACAGAACTCTGACATGACTTGTCCTATTCAATACGTGATCACACAATTGCTGATATGTTTTGCCCTTGGGTTTTAGCAAGTTTTTGATGGAACCATAAGTGACTACAACAGATATTTTTGGATTTTCTATACCCAGTGTGCATAGCGCCAGGAGGCCGGCGTTGTGATTTATATTGCATCCTGGGAATGGGAAAGGGTGAATGGTGACTTTACTACATGGGTATTTCTTCCTCGACAGTATATGGTTGCGTCTTCTTTGATGGACTTGTAATACTAATACATAGAGAATACTTGACGGTGTATTCCGTATCGCCAAGGTACCAGCCCGACCGCGGGTCGGATCGCACGTCGGCCAAAGGAGAAACGCAATATGGAACTTGAAAGCCCGGGCCGTACGCGTATAAAACCCCGGGCCACAAGGGTAGTTATCACACGGGCCAAAACACCCGTATCGAACGTAATTGCGGTCCAGGTATGACATAAAATGCATTCTCTTTTATTACACCAACGGAACGGATCGGAAAAAAATCTATTAAAGAAAAAGGTATACAGTCATATATTATGCAGAGTACACATTTTCTTCTGATACTCTGAGTGTCTCTGCTATTATATTATATACCTCCCTCTCGCGCTGGCGCCAAAGCCCATAGAAGTATGTTTACGTACCTGTGAACTTACAACCACTGAGTCCCTCTGAGTAGTGCTGTTGTTACATGTAGCAAAGTCACCTGCAGAAACTTTTACCTCGACTTTGACGAACCCAAAATGTCCAGACAGTGACTAGAAATCGCACCGTTCTCGAGAAAATGTAGGAAATGAATACTTGCTTCCTTGTTGTGTTCTGGGGGTGATTTTGAATTAGGGCGTTCAGGTGGTGCGTGCAAAGCAGTGTCACAAGTCACATACCGTGCCATCTATTAGCGTAGGAGAACTGTTTACTTCTGTGAAAGGTTAGACGTACCTGTGAACCTACAACTGAAGACGTGCGCTGAGTAGTACTGTTGTCACCTGTAGTAAAGTCGCCTGCAGAAATCTTCTCGACTTTTACGAACCCAAAAATGTCCAGACAGTGACGAGGAGTCGCACCGTACTCGAGGAAATGGAGAAAACTAACACTTGTTTCCTTTTTGTGTTCTGGGGGTGATTTTTACTTAGGGCGTTGAGGTGGTGCGTGCAAAACAGTGTCACAAGTCACATAACGTCCAGTTCATTAGTATATGGGAACTGTTAACTGATGTGAAAGGTTGGTAATAATATAACATACACAAGAAAAAGACTGCCTCTTTCTGAAAACAAAGCAATTTCACGCCTCTTAATACTTATGGTATGAAATAGCTACGATAATTATAGATAAGTGCGTTGGATATAAAGATTGATATCACGTTTATATGGCTAGTTAACGTTGTCCTCCCAACATAATGAAACAAGAGTTTTCCCAAGGTCAGTCATATCCTACGTCACGCCCCTATCCTACATACCTACCTGGATTTTCACTAAAAAATGCTTTCTTATTGAAGTTTTCTCGTTTGTAAACAGTGAAGATCTGTTGAAGTGGAATGCACTTTTTTAAAATTATATAAAGAGAAGACAGAGGGTCAGGTGTTTTTGTCAACAGAACTCTGACATGACTTGTCCTATTCAATACGTGGTCACACATTTGCTAATATGTTTTGCTCTAGGGTTTTAGCAAGTTTATGATGGAACCATGAGTGACTACAACAGATATTTTTTTTGGATTTTCTATTCCCAGTGTGCATAGCATCAGGAGGCCGGCATTGTGATTTATATTACATCCTGGGAATGGGAAAGGGTAAATGGTGACTTTACTACATTGGTATTTCTTCCTCGACAGTATGTGGCTGCGTCTTCTATAATGCTTTTATAATACATAAAGAATACTACACGGCGCACTCCGTATCGCTCCAGGTACCAGCCCGACCGCGGGTCGGATCGCCCAACGACCGAAGGAGAAACGCCCTATGGAACATTTGAAAGCCCGGGCCGTACGCGAATAAAACCTCGGGCCGCATGGGTAATTATCACATGGACCGAAACACCTGTATCGAACGTAATTGCGGCCCAGGTATGACATAAAATGCATTCTCTTTTGTTACACCAACGGAACGGATCCGGAAAAAAATCCATGAAAGATAAAGGTATACATCTATTATGTACAGTACACATTTTCTTTTGATTTTCAGAGTGTCTCTGCTACTAGCTAGATTCTATTCCTCCTCGCGCTGGCGCCGACGCCCATGCAAGTATGTTTACGTACCTGTGAACTTACAACTGCTGACTCCCGCTGAGTAGTGCAGTTGTTACATGTAGCAAAGTCGCCTGACGAAACTTTTATCTCGACTTTGACGAACCCAAAATGTCCAGACAGTGACTAGAGCTCGAGAAAATGGAGAAAATGAATAGTCTGTTGCTTCCTTGTTGACCGTTGTGTTCTGGGGGTGATGTTGAATTAAGGCGTTCAGGTGGTGCGTGCAAAGCAGTGCCAAAAGTCACACACCGTGCCAACAATTAGCGTTGGGGAACTGTTTACTTCTGTGAAAGGTTAAACGTACCTGTGAACCTACAACTGAAGACGTGCGCTGAGTAGTACTGTTATCACCTGTAGTAAAGTCGCCTGCAGAAATCTTCTCGACTTTTACGAACCCAAAAATGTCCAGACAGTGACGAGGAATCGCACCGTACTCGAGGAAATGGAGAAAACTAACACTTGTTTCCTTGTTGTGTTCTGGGGGTGATATTTACTTAGGGCGTTGAGGTGGTGCGTGCAAAACAGTGTCACAAGTCACATAACGTCCAGTTCATTAGTATATGGGAACTGTTAACTGATGTGAAAGGTTGGTAATAATATAACATACACCAGAAAAAGACTGCCTCTTTCTGAAAACAAAGCAATTTCACGCCTCTTAATACTTATGGTATGAAATAGCTACGATAATTATAGATAAGTGCGTTGGATATAAAGATTGATATCACGTTTATATGGCTAGTTAACGTTGTCCTCCCAACATAATGAAACAAGAGTTTTCCCAAGGTCAGTCATATCCTACGTCACGCCCCTATCCTACATACCTACCTGGATTTTCACTAAAAAATGCTTTCTTATTGAAGTTTTCTCGTTTGTAAACAGTGAAGATCTGTTGAAGTGGAATGCACTTTTTTAAATTATATGAAGAGAATACAGAGGGTCAGGTGTTTTTGTCAACAGAACTCTGACATGACTTGTCCTATTCAATACGTGGTCACACATTTGCTAATATGTTTTGCCCTAGGGTTTTAGCAAGTTTATGATGGAACCATGAGTGACTACAACAGATATTTTTTTGGATTTTCTATTCCCAGTGTGCATAGCATCAGGAGGCCGGCATTGTGATTTATATTACATCCTGGGAATGGGAAAGGGTGAATGGTGACTTCACTACATCGGTATTTCTTCCTCGACAGTATGTGGCTGCGTCTTCCATAATGCTTTTATAATACATAAAGAATACTACACGGTGCACTCCGTATCGCTCCAGGTACCAGCCCGACCGCGGGTCGGATAGCCCAACGACCGAAGGAGAAACGCACGATGGAACATTTGAAAGCCCGGGCCGTACGCGAATAAAACCCCAGGCCGCACGGGTAATTATCACATGGACCGAAACACCTGTATCGAACGTAATTGCGGCCCAGGTATGACATAAATGCATTCTCTTTTGTTACCAACGGAACGGATCGGAAAAAATCCATGAAAGATAAAGGTATACATCTATTATGCAGAGTAAACATTTTCTTCTGATTTTCAGAGTGTCTCTGCTACTAGCTAGATTCTATTCCTCCTAGTATGTTTACGTACCTGTGAACTTACAACTGCTGACTCCCTCTGAGTAGTGCGGTTGTTACATGTAGCAAAGTCGCCAGACGAAACCTTTATCTAGACTTTGACGAACCCAAAAATGTTCAGACAGTGACGAGGAATGGCACCGTGCTCGAGTAAACGGAGAAAACAAACCCTTTTCCCGTGTTGTGCACTACCAAAAATGCTTTTTCTTGTTTTTCTTATTTTCTCATGGGAAGAAAATTTTTCTTTGGGGGAGAATAATAAGAAAAAAATAAATTTTCTCTATACACCTTGTTCTTGCACCAAGAACAATTTTCTCATTTTTCTTGAGTGGAGATAATTTTTCTAAAATAGGCTTCTTTAAATCTTGATTTTTCTTTGGTGAAGAAATATTTCTAGAGGAGATTAAAACTTACAAGATTAGAATTCTTGTAATCTTGAAATTTCTTTAGTAAAGACAATATTTCTAGGAAAGATTCTAATTTACAAGATTAAAATTCTTTTAATCTTAAAATTCCCTCAGACTTAGTTAAATTTTCTTATTTAATCTCCATTGAAGATTTCTTTCTTATTTAATCTCCATTGAAGATTTCTTTCTTACCTGACATCAAAGTGGTCAGATTTAAGTTTTTTTTCTTGTGTATGTAAAAAAAATTCTAGTTCATGTTACCGAGAATGATTGAAAAAGGCCATTCTTGTTTTTCTTAGCAATGTTTAAGAAAATACAAGAATTTGGTTCTTGTCTTTCTTGGGAAACACTGATTGGAAAAGCAAGAAATTTAATTATCGAAATCTATTATTAGAATAAAGCTCTGCTTAGTGTTTCTTTCTTAAAGTTTCTTGTTTTTCTTGACTAGAAAGCTTAAGAAAGATCATTCTTGTTTTTCTTGGCAACATTTAAGAATATACAAGAATTAAGTTCTAAATATCTTTCTTGACAAATACTGATAAGACAAAAAACCCAAGAAAGTCTGAAATATAAAATTGATCTTTGATTAGGCTGAAGATATGGCTAGTATTATATTCTTAAACATTCTTGATTTTCTTCCCTAGAAAGTTTAAGAAAGGCCATTCTTGTATTTCTTAGCAACATTTAAGAAAATACCAGAAAGTTTAAGAAAGATGATTCTTATTTTGCCTGGTAATGTTCAAGATGATGTAAGAACTTTTTTCTAGTTTTTTCTTGTCATGTGACCTTTTCTGAACCCCTGATTGGTTGATTCAAATCCCAGAATGCAGTTAGGGGGTTTTGAATGTGTAAGTCAGATGTAGGAGCCGCGCTGGTTACTTATTTTGTCAGTTACTGACTCATGTCAGATTTGAAGTCAAAATCAAATTAAAAAGGACCTTGTGTACATGTGAAGCAATGGTGATCGTGGTCAGCTTGCTGAAGAAACCAACTTTGCAACAGAAAAAGCATGAAACCAAACAGATTGAAGGTAAGTGCGCCCCCCTCCCCACCTATAAGATCTGTTGACATTGTATATTTAGACTTCATAGCCCAGATATTGTTACAACGCCATTGGGGTTGATTTCAAAGTCAAATCATATATCTCTGGTGTATTGTATAGTAAAGTTTATTACAGTGCTTTCTAATATGATTTTAAATTGTTTACTCCAAGTAACAAAAATAGTATTTTAGCATCCTCTTTTGACTTGTTGCCTTCAGTACACGCATGCAAACTAACACAGGTCTTTCCTGTTGTTTTCAGGTGTCCAAAGGGTGTGACTCTGCCAATTCTACAATGTGAAAACTTCAGTTTTTGCTGAATATGTTTCTGATCAGAATGTGATACGATCTGTATTCTGAAATCATAATGGCTTGTTAGTTACATCCTATAATATTTTGAAAGCTACTGTTAAACTGTTTCCATTCCAAGAATGTTGATGGACTGATATTTTTAATTAGATACATTGTACAAAAATCAATGTGAAAATAAAATCTCTATACTGTCCAAATGCTTTTCAAAATAACATTTAGTTGCTATACATTATTGTCCGTTTTCTATTTAGGTAGCACTATATACATTGTATTTCTTTTCTTGTGGGCAGAATGGTTTTCTTGCTACAAGAACAGAGTCAGCTCTTATTTCAAGAAATCTTTTCTTGTGTACAGAATGGTTTTCTTGCTACAAGAACAGTTAGCTCTTCGTTCAAGAAATCTCTTCTTGTGGGCAGAATGGTTTTCTTGCTACAAGCACAGTTAGCTCTTAGTTCAAGAAATATTTTCTTCTGTACAGAATGGTTTTCTTGCCACAAGAACAGTTAGATGTTAGTTCAAGAAGTCTTTTCTTGTGGGGAGAATGGTTTTCTTACTACAAGAACAGTTAGATCTTAGTTCAAGAAATCTTTCCTTGCAAGGAGAATGGTTTTCTTGCCACAAGAAGAGTTAGATAATAGTTCAAGAAATCTTTTCTTGTGTACAGAATGATTTTCTTGCAATAAGAAGAGTTAGATCTTAGTTCAAGAAATCTCTTCTTGTGGGCAGAATGGTTTTCTTGCTACAAGAACAGTTAGCTCTTAGTTCAAGAAATCTTTTCTTGTGGGGAGAATATTTTTCTTGCTACAAGATGAGTTAGATCTTAGTTCAAGAAATCTTTTCTTGTGTACAGAATGGTTTTCTAGAAAACTTAGAAATTCTTACTGCAAGAATAATAATCTAAGGATATTTAGTTCAAGATACATAAGAAAAGAAATCTTACCACAAGAAAAATATGCTAAAATGCAGTTTCTTGAAATTCTTGTCTCATGGACAAGATTTTTTTCTTGGGTGAAGAATAATTTTCTCAGTGGAAGAAAATTTTTCTTCTCTGAAGAAAAACAAGATTGGCATTTTTGGTAGTGTGTAATGGGAGTGATTTTGACTTAGGCCCAAGTTAGGGCGTCCAAGTGGTGCGTGCAAAGCAGTGTCAAAAGTCACACACCATGCCATTCGTAAGCACAGGGGAATTGGTTTACTTCTGTGTAAGGTTACGTTCCTGTCAACCTACAACTGCTGACTCGCGCTGAGTAGAAATCATCTTCTCGACTTTTACGAACCCAAAAACGTCCAGACATGCATGGCAGTGACGAGGAATCGCACCGTCCTCGAGGAAATGGAGAAAACGAACCCTTGTTTCCTTGTTGTGTTCTGGGGGTGATTTTGACTTAGAGCGTTCAGTTGGTGCGTGAAAAGCAGTGTCACAAGTCACATAACGTGCCGCTCATTAGTATATGGGAACTGTTTACTGTTATGAAAGGTTGGTTATAATTCAACATAACCCTGAAAAAGACTGCGTCTTTCCAAAAACAAAGCCCTTTTACGCCTCTTGATACTTACTCTTGATACTTACGATTATAGATAAGTTCGTTGGATATAAAGACTGAAATCACGTTTGTATGGCTAGTTAACGTTGTCCTCTCAACATAATAAAAGAAGATAGAATTTTCTCAAGGTCAGTCATATCTCCCGTCACGCCCCTACCCTACATACCTACCTGGAATTTCACAGACAAATGCTTTCTTACTGGACGTTTCTCGTGTGTAAACAGTAAAAATCTGTTTAAGTGGAATGATTTTTTCTATATGAAGAGAATACAGAGGGTCAGGTGTTTTTGTCAACAGAACTTTGACATGACTTGTCCTATTCAATACGTGATCACACGATTGCTGATATGTTTTGCCCTAGGGTTTTAGCAAGTTTTTGATGGAACCATAAGTGACTACAACAGATATTTTTGGATTTTCTATACCCAGTGTGCATAGCGCCAGGAGGTCGGCGTTGTGATTTATATTGCATCCTGGGAATGGGAAAGGGTGAATGGTGACTTTACTACATCGGTATTTCTTCCTCGACAGTATATGGTTGCGTCTTCTTTGATCGACTTGTAATACTAATACATAGAGAATACTAGACGGTGTATTCCGTATCGCCAAGGTACCAGCCCGACCGCGGGTCGGATCGCACGTCGGCCAAAGGAGAAACGCAATATGGAACTTGAAAGCCCGGGCCGTACGCGTATAAAACCCGTGGCCGCACGGGTAATCACATGGACCGAAACACCTGTATCAAACGTAATTTTGGCCCAGGTATGACATAAAATGGATTCTCTTTTCTTACACCGACGGAACGGATCGGAAAAAAAATCTATTAAAGATAAAGGTATACATATATAATTCAGGGTACACATTTTCGTCTGATTTTCTGAGTGTCTCAGCTGTTAGATTATATACCTCCCTCTCGCGCTGGCACCAAAGCCCATAGAAGTATGTTTACGTACCTGTGAACTTACAACCGCTGAGTCCCTCTGAGTAGTGCTGTTGTTACATGTAGCAAAGTCACCTGCAGAAACCTTTATCTCGACTTTGACAAACCCAAAATGTCCAGACAGTGACTAGAGTTCGAGAAAATGGAGAAAATGAATAGTTGCATCCTTGTTGACCGTTGTGTTCTGGGGGTGATGTTAAATTAAGGCGTTCAGGTGGTGCGTGCAAAGCAGTGTCACAAGTCACATACCGTGCCACCTATTAGCGTAGGAGAACTTTTTACTTCTGTGAAGGTTACACGTACCTGTAAACCTACAACTGAAGACGTGCGCTGAGTAGTACTGTTATCACCTGTAGTAAAGTCGCCTGCAGAAATCTTCTCGACTTTTGCCAATTCAAAAATGTCCAGACAGTGATGAGGAGTCGCACCGTACTCGAGGAAATGGAGAAAACTAACCCTTGTTTCCTTGTTGTGTTCTGGGGATGATTTTTACTTAGGGCGTTGAGGTGGTGCGTGCAAAGCAGTGTCACAAGTCACATAACGTGCCGTTCATTAGTATATGGGAACTGTTTACTGTTGTGAAAGGTTGGTTATAATTTAACATACACCAGAAAAAGACTGCCTCTTTCTGAAAACAAAGCAATTTCACGCCTCTTAATACTTATGGTATGAAATAGTTACGATAATTATAGATAAGTGCGTTGGATATAAAGATTGATATCACGTTTATATGGCTAGTTAACGTTGTCCTCCCAACATAATGAAACAAGAGTTTTCCCAAGGTCAGTCATATCCTACGTCACGCCCCTATCCTACATACCTACCTGGATTTTCACTAAAAAATGCTTTCTTATTGAAGGTTTCTCGTTTGTAAACAGTGAAGATCTGTTGAAGTGGAATGCACTTTTTTAAATTATATGAAGAGAATACAGAGGGTCAGGTGTTTTTGTCAACAGAACTCTGACATGACTTGTCCTATTCAATACGTGGTCACACAATTGCTAATATGTTTTGTCCTAGGGTTTTAGCAAGTTTATGATGGAACCATGAGTGACTACAGCAGATATTTTTTTTTGATTTTCTATTCCCAGTGTGCATAGCACCAGGAGGCCGGCATTGTGATTTATATTACATCCTGGGAATGGGAAAGGGTGAATGGTGATTTTACTACATTGGTATTTCTTCCTCGACAGTATGTGGATGCGTCTTCCATAATGCTTTTATAATACAAAAAGACTACTACACGGTGCACTCCGTATCGCTCCAGGTACCAGCCCGACCGCGGGTCGGATCGCCCAACGACCGAAGGAGAAACGCACGATTGAACATTTGGAAGCCCTGGCCGTACGCGAATAAACCTCGGGCCGCATGGGTAGTTATCACATGGACAGAAACACCTGTATCGAACGTACTTGCCTAGGTTTGACATAAAATGCATTCTCTTTTGTTACACCAACGGAACGGATCGGAAAAAATCTATTAAAGATAAAGGTATACATCTATAATACAGAGTACACATTTTCTTCTGATTTTATGAGTGACTCTGCTATTAGATTATATACCTCCCTCTCGCGCTGGCGCCAAAGCCCATATAAGTATGTTTACGTACCTGTGAACTTACAACCGCTGAGTCCCTCTGAGTAGTGCGTTTATTACCTGTTGCAAAGTCACCTGCAGAAACCTCTATTTCTACTTTGACGAAGCCAAAAATGTCCAGACAGTGACGAGGAAACGCCCCGTGCTTGTGGAAATGGAGAAAACAAACCCTTTTTCCTTGTTGTGTTCTGGCAGTTTTTTTTTACTTAGGGCGGCCAGGTAATGCGTGCAAAGCAGTGTTAAAAGTCACACACCGTGCCATTCGTTAGCACAGGGGAACTGTTTTACTTCTGTGAAAGGTTACGTACCTGTCAATCTACAACTGCTGACTCGTGCTGAGTAGTACTGTTGTCACCCGAAGTAAAGTCACCCGCAGAAATTTTCTTCTCGACTTTTACGAATCCAAAAATTTTCAGACAGTGACGAGGAATCGCACCGTACTCGAGGAAATGGAGAAAACATTTGTTTCCGTGTTGTGTTCCGTGGGTGATTTTGAATTAGGGCGTTCAGCTGGTGCGTGCAAAGCAGTGTCACAAGTCACATAACGTGCCGTTCATTAGTATATGGTGACTGCTTACTGTTGTGAAAGGTTGGTTATAATAACCCTGAAAAAGACTGCGTCTTTCCTAAAACAAAGCCCTTTCACGCCTCTTAATACTTATGGTATGAAATAGCTACGATAATAGATAAGTGCGTTGGATATAAATATTGATGTCATGTTTATATGGCTAGTTAACGTTGCCCTCTTAACATAATAAAAGAAGATTAAATTTTCCCAAGGTCAGTCATACCCCTCTGCCACGCCCATACTCGACATACCTACCTGGATTTTCACTGACATGCTTTCCTATTGGACGTTTCTCGTGTGCAAACAGTAAAGATCTGTAGAAGCTAAATGCACTTATAAAGAGAATGCAGAGGGTCAGGGTTTTTTTGTCAACAGAACTCTGACATGACTTGTCCTATTCAATACGTAATTACACAATTGTTGATGTTTTTCCAAACGGTTTCAACAGGTTTATGATGGAACCATGCGTGATTACAGCAGATATTTACCCATTTTCTATTCCCAGTATGCATAGCGATAGGAGGTCGGCAATGTGATTTATATTTCATCCTGGGAATGGGAAACGGTGAATGGTGACTTCACTACATTGGTATTTCTTCCTTGACAGTATATGGTGCGTCTTCCTCGATGCACTCGTAATACATATAGAATACTGCACGTTGTATTCCGTATCGCTAAGATACCGGCCCGACCACGGGTCGGATCGCACGTCGGCCAAAGTAGAAACGCAATATGGAACATTTGGAAGCCTGGGCCGTAAGCGTATGAAACCCGTGGCCGCACGGGTAGTTATCACATGGACCGAAACACCTGTATCAAACGTAATTGCGGCCCAGGTATGACATAAAATGCATTCTCTTTTGTTACACCAACGGAACGGATCGGAAACAAATCTATTAAAGATAAAGGTATGCATATATTATGCAGTGTACACATTTACTTCTGATTTTCTGAGTGTCTCTGCTATTAGGTTATATACCCCCCTCTAGCGCTGGCGCCAAAGCCCATAGAAGTATATTTACGTAACTTACAACCGCTGAGTCCCTCTGAGTAGTGCTGTTGTTACCTGTAGCAAAGTCACCTGCATAAACTTTTATCTCGACTTTGACGAACCCAAAATGTCCAGACAGTGACTAGAAATCGCACCGTGCTCGAGAAAATGGAGGAAATAAATACTTGCTTCCTTGTTGTGTTCTGGGGGTGATTTTGAATTAGGGCGTTCAGGTGGTGCGTGCAAAGCAGTGTCACAAGTCACATACCGTGCCATCTATTAGCGCAGGAGAACTGTTTACTTCTGTGTAAGGTTAGACGTACCTGTGAACCTACAACTAAAGACGTGCGCTGAGTAGTACTGTTATCACCTGTAGTAAAGTCGCCTGCAGAAATCTTCTTCTCGACTTTTACGAACTCAAAAATGTCCAGACAGTGATGAGGAATCGCACTGTAGTCAAGGAAATGGAGAAAACTAACCCTTGTTTCCGTGTTGTGTTCTGGGGGTGATTTTAAATTAGGGCGTCCAGGTGGTGCGTGCAAAGCAGTGTCACAAGTCACATAACGTCCCGTTCATTAGTATATGGGAACTGTTTACTGTTGTTGATTATAATTTAACATACGCCTGAAAGAGACTGCCTCTTTCCTAAATCAAAGCCCTTTCACGCCTCTTGATACATGTAATTTGAAATAGCTACGATTATAGATAAGTGCGTTGGATATAAAGATCTATGTCATGTTTATATGGCTAGTTAACGTTGTCCTCTCAACATAATTAAAGAAGATGTGTGTAAACAGTAAAGATCTGTTAAAGCTAAATGCATTTATAAAGAGAATACAGAGGGTCAGTTTTTTTTTTTTTTTTGGTCAACAGAACTCTGACATGACTTGTCCTATTCAATACGTGATCACATAATTGCTGATATGTTTCTCCATACGGTTTCAACAAGTTTATGGTGGAACCATGCGTGATTACAGCAGATATTTACCCATTTTCCATTCCCAGTATGCATAGCGATAGGAGGCCTGCAATGTGATTTATATTGCATCCTGGGAATGGGAAAGGGTGAATGGTGACTTCACTACATTGGTATTTCTTCCTCGACAGTATATGGTGCGTCTTTCTCGATGCACTCGTAATACATATAGAATACTGCAGGGTGTATTCCGTACCGCTCAAAATACCAGCCCGACCGCGGGTCGGATCGCACGTCGGCCAAATGAGAAAAGCACTATGGAACTTGAAAGCCCGGGCCGTACACGTATAAAACCCGTGGCCGCACGGGTAGTTATCACATGGACCGAAACACCTGTATCGAACGTAATTGCGGCCTAGGTATGACATAAAATGCATTCTCTTTTGTTACACCAACGGAACGGGTCGGGAAAATCTATTAAAGATAAAGGTATACATATATTATACAGAGTACACATTTTCTTCTGATTTTCTGAGTGTCTCTCGTTGATTACATACCTCCCCCTCGCGCTCGCGCCAGCACCAATACAAGTATGCATACGTACCTGTGAACTTTCAACTGCTGACTCGCTGAGTAGTGCGTTTGTTATCTGCAGCAAAGTCGCCTGCAGAAACCTTTATCTCGACTTTGACAAAGCCAAAATATTCAGACAGTGACGAGGAATCGCACCGTGCTAAAGGAAATGGAGGAAATGAATGTATTACTTGCTTCCTTGTTGTGTTCTGGGGGTGATGTTGAATTATGGCGTTCAGGTGGTGAGTGCAAAGCAATGTTAAAAGACACAGACCGTGCCATTTTTAGCACAGGGGAACTGTTTTACTTCTGTGGAAGGTTACGTACCTGTGCACTTACAACTGCTGACTCGTGCTGAGTAGAATTGTTGTCACTTGTAGTAAAGGCGCCAGTATAAAACTTCTTCTTGCCTTCTTCGAACCTAAAAATGTTCAAGTGGTGACGAAGAATCACACCGTGCACAACGAAATTGAGAAAATTAACACTTGTTTCCTTGTTGTGTTTCCGGGGTGATTTTAACTTAGGACTTTGAGGTGGTGCGTGTCAAAAGTCACATGCCTGCCGTTCATTAGCATCTGGGAACTATTGGTTGCTGTGAAAGGTTGGTTATAATTCAACATACACCTGACAAAGACTGCCTATTTCCGAAAACAAAGCCCTTTCACGCCACTTGATACTTATGGTATGAAATAGTTACGATTAGATAGGTCCGTTTTATGTAAAAGAGTGATATCACGTTATATATGGGCAGTTAACGTTGTCCTCCCAACATAATAAAAGATAGAATTTCCCCAAGGTCAGTCATACCCCTCCGTCACGCCCCTACCCATGGATTTTCACTGACAACTGCTTGCCTATTGGACGTTCCTCGTGTGTAAACAGTAAAGATCTGTTTAAGCGGAATGCACTTATGAAGAGAATACAGAGGGTCAGGTCTTTTTGTCAACAGAAATCTGAGATAACCTGTTCTGGTCAGTGCGCGGTCACATTCTTCGTAGAGCTGTTTTTTGCCGCAGGGTTTCAGCAAGTCCGTGCGAGAACCGACCTCAGACGAGGTCCTACGACAAGACGACAGCTGAATTCTGCTCAACTGGGACTACCCGCAAAATGCACACAATTCACTGTCGATGTCGTAAACCTATCGCACGATAAATACAAACAGGATCTAAAAATATAGCGGGAGATATAAGTCTATGGTACCAGGTTTCAAACCATGCATGATTACACGGTAACAGATAAGAACCTTTCTCCTATTCCCAGCATGCATAGCGCCAGGAGGCCGACAATGCGATTTATGGTAGCAGGACACAATTTCTATAGTTAAGAACCCCAAAGTGCCCTACTTCGATAAAAAATATAGTAGGGTGCAAAAGTTAGGTTCGGTAGTTGAAAATGTTAACCGACGTTTATGTCTACGCTAACCGAACAAAGATCAAATTTCAACTTTAACAGTCTCGAACCTGAGGTATTCCTCTACCTTGTACAACAGTACCCGCGTCGCTGTCGTTAACACAAGAGTCTCTGTGCCTGTCTCAAGTATATGCCGACCTACTTTGTGCCCGTACTACTTTGGACTACTTTAAAGAAGTTGACCTATACGATATTTAACTAGTCAAGATGTGGAACTTGGCCAAAATTTATTCCACAAATCCAAACGGTTTCAATCTTCTTTTTAATACAAGTACAAGTCACGGCGCTATGCATACTGGGAATAGGCAAAGGGTTCACATCTGTTACCGTGTAGTCACGCATGGTTTGAAACCTGGTATTTTGTTTTGAAGCCACTGGACTGGGGAATGTTGCGATTTTAGAGTCGAAACATTGACTGTACTTGATCGATAAAAATACCACCATTTCTTTTACCTCACATATACTTTATATCTATATATCACTATATTTTTAGACCCTGTTTATATTTATTGTGCGATAAGTTGACGACATCGACAGTGAATTGTGGGTCTTTTGGGGGTAGTCCTGGAGCTGTTAAACAGAATTCAGTTGTTTTGTCGTAGGACCTCGTCTGTGGTCGGTTCTCGCCCAGACTTGCTGAAACCCTACGTTGAAAAAAAAAAAAACAGCTCAACAAAGAATGTGACCGTTGACAAAAACACCAGATCTTTACTGTTAACACAGGAGAAACGTCCAATACGTAAGCATTTGTCAGTGAAAATCCTAGAGTAAGGGCGTGACGGAGGGGTATGACTGACCTTGAGAAAATTCTATCTTCTTTTATTTTGTTGGGAGGACAACGTTAACTAGCCATATATGTAACGTAATATCATCCTTCTATATCCAACGCAATTATCTAATCGTAACTATTTCTTACCATAATTATCAAGTGGCGTGAAAGGGCTTTGTTTTCGGAAGGTGGCACTTTTTCAGGTGTATCTTGAATAGTACAACCTCTCACAACCGTAAACAGTTCCCATATGCTAATGAGCGGCACGGTATGTGACTTGTGACGCTGCTTTGCACGCACCATCTCAACGACATAATTAAAAATCCCCTCCAGAACACAACAAGGAAACAAGTGTTAGTTTTTCTCCATTTTCTCAGGCACGGTGCGATTCCTCGTCACTATCTGGGCATTTTTGGGTTCGTCAAAGTCGAGAAGAAGATTTCTGCAGGCGACTTTACTACAGGTGACCACAGCTCTACTCAGCGGGGGTCGGCAGTTGTAAGTTCACAAGTACATAAACATACTTGCATGGGCGTTGGTGGGACTCAAGTAGCAGAGACACTCAGAAAATTTGTACTCTACACAATACATCTAGATGTATTATGAAATAAAGACTAAGCTTTAACTTCCAACACTTAGATTACTGAAAGGAGACTTACCCCAAATTTTCATCTAGATGTATAGTATCCTGTTTATGTATAGCGTTTAGCTTGTGTAAGTAATACAACACAAGGCCCCTCGGGGGGGGGGGGTACAATCTAGTTGTAATTTCACGGTCGCGGGTAGGTTTGCTTGCTTGCATTGGCATTGGGAAGAGTCAAGTATTCTGCTATTTATACACTTGAGTATTACTAAGTGAATAATAAAATTGTACCCTGAGAAATGTATATGTCACAGGGGAGATTGGAATCCAGGGGGATCCGGAATCCTCCTAGGGGAGATTGGAATCCCTTTCTCCCCTAGGAGAATCTGGAACCCTCCTAGAGGAGATAGGGATTCCAATCTCCCGTAGGGGAGACTGGAATTCAAGTTTTTTTGTACAAAACTGGGATCTGAATATCTGAACTTCAATCTCTCCTAGGAGGATTCCAGATTCTCCTAGGGGAGATAGGGATTCCAATATGTCCTAGAACAAGTTGGAATTCTTACAGGACAAGTCAATATGTAAATCAGACTCAGATATTTGCATCAGGCCATTGTGAGATGGTGACTCAAAAACCAGTCAAAAAAAAAGTCAATCTCCCCTGTGACATATGTGATGTGTCCTATCTTAAATACAAAGATTTCCGTTGATAGTTTAATGCAATCCTGTACAGTTTTAGGAGTGAGTTTTTTTGCTAAATAGAATAAATAAATTGGCTCCTCATGACTTGTGTATTTTCTTTGCTACCAGTATTAGTAAATCATTGGTTACACAGAAAACCTGAAAATTTTTGTGTTTTCGCAGAAAGCACGCAAAAGATTTCATATCTAAACTAATATTTAAGAGTCATTGCACGAGAAAACCAGGCAATGGCCGGAACATGGGGGTCAGCCAAATCCGCTCATATTTTGTATGTGGGATAGGTATGGGGAAGTATTAACAGCCATATGATTAAAACTCCCTGGGTGTGTTTTGTATCAGAGTTCTGGAGACCCCCTTGGAGACCCTCAAAATCCTCCAGATTTCTTATCAAAATTATGAAAATTACGATCGCTGCCCCGCAATTTCTATCAGAGAACACAATATTGCTGTTTGATTTCTATATATACCTATGTCTTACGTCTTTCATAACAAAATCTGGGACTTGGGCATTGATGTTAAAAGGGTTTACATGGGGGTTGAAAGAACCATTAAAAGCAGAATTTTGGCATCTTTAAATTTTAGTCATTTTTATGAGGCATTAACTCCGACTCACAGTGGCTTTGGTGAACACTTTTACTTTTTCAGCATAGAGGAACATCTACTTAGTAAAAAACAATTGTCATTGACGTGGGACACACATACTGGGAGTCGTGGGAGGAGGGTCTTTTGGGGGATTTTTCGTTTTTTAAAAAATTGTTCAAGAAAAATAGTTCAAGAAGCAATGGCATGTGATTGCACAGAGAGATTTAGCCGGATCTTTACCCAACTGAATAAAAACTATGTAGACGCAATATGAATACTACCACAATGCAAAGAAAGTCATGTGGGCTCTGCATGGGGAATTTGGGGATGCTTGAAATAGAATTATGTTCAATTTGTACATATCTTTCCCGATTGTCGATACTATTTTTTGCTGGATTGATTATTGAAATACAGTGGCATTAATAGCTATTATCTAGGAAGGCCTCAATGATCAGAGGCTCTGTATGGGGGTTAGGAGGACACTAGTCATGTAACATGCTTTGATAGCTTGGCGGTGAAAGCTTAGAAACACGTTTAGACAGTTTACACCTAAAATGCTTTATTTAATCTGTTCATCAGCTAAATGGTAAGCTATTGCATTACACTGTACATAAAATATGCCATTTACAATAAAAACGGATTCCATATTGGGGGTAATATAACACCATGATGATATTCCATGACGTATTTTAAGACTGTAAAAACTGTTTAAAATCAAATACTTCAACTTGTCAATAAGAAGTATATATGACGATAAGAATATAATAACTACTTTAAAGAGACAAAAACGGGCTCTGCATGGGAGTCATAGATATTCTTAAGATAGCACATAGATTAGTTGTACATGATTTCATCTACTTTCCCCTTCTCATACAATTTCCTTGTTAAATCCAGTTGCACATCAATAATGAAATCCATAACGTTAACATTAAAACAAACCTGTCTCTGTGTTAGTAGGGCAGAGACACTCAATACTTTTTAGGACCTAAATGCCTTGTTTACCTAAAACTTTCTCATTTTCATAACAAAAGAATAAAATCACCCCATTTCTAGACAACAAAAGATACTTGAACACTAATGACATAAAGATTCAGTTGATAAACAAGACAGCAAGTTTAAAATGCCATTTTGGCATTCACGATATACATTAAACTGCTGTTAGAGCCTTAGTTCTTACAATACATACACTTTAGTACGTCATAGAGCACCAAGAACATACATAAACTAGTTTACACATGAACAGGACTGAACAATGATGCTTTCCAATGGTCCTATAGTATGTATGAGGCTTTCCTTGACACTGTACCTGTCACAGGCAGATGGAAATGTTCTTTGATATTTCGCAGTTCTTTCAGCTTGAATGTTTTGAGACCCCTTGTCTTTGCAGCCTCACATATATTTATGCCTTCAAACATAAGAGGATGGCTGTAGGCAATGTTCTGATATTTTTTGTCACGCAATGTCTGCCACTCCGCTTCCACTTCCAAAGATTCAATGTCCTCATGGATGACAGAGTCTGGGCTTTCTTGACGTCTCTGTGCAGCTGACAGCCTCGCAAAGTAACTACTGATCTGCTTTGCGCTCCTCCATTCGCTAGGCTCGAACAACAGCTCCCCGTCTTCACCTCGTGCATACTGCATGTCCTGTGAGACTTGTGATGCGTCTGCTTTCTGACCAGACGTGGCCCCATGGTTAAAGATGTAAGACATTTTCTGGCCTTTTTTTACTTTTCGGATTGCCCAGCCTTCACTGATTGACCGATTTAAGGGGGTTCCTGCGATGTCAGATTCTTCTCCAGCCTGCTGTGTACTTAACTGGCCATGAGCTATTCCAGTGATAGCCTGAGCCCATTGCTTACGTATCCTATCATATGTGGATTCCCGCTCGAGTTCCTTAGAATGCTTTCCGACATCCAAGTGTTTGTCCAGCTCACTGGTTGATTCGAACGTTACCACACACCCCTTAGGGCAATGGAAAAGGGACTTTGCACCTTCACCCGATGCTGTAATGTGGCCTATGCGTGGTTGTGCAGGATCAAACGGCTATGTGATGATGAGCGTAGGAATGTCCTGCACCTGTGGAAAGGCACCTGTGTTGAGAAGGGCACCAACTCTCCTGTTTCGATGTTGTAAGCTCTCCAAACTCTTATACTGTCATCCTCATACTGGAAGTTATTCAGTGCTTTAACTCCCTCCCATTTCAGCCCAGAATGCTCCCCGCATGCAGGCATTTGAGCCACAGCTATCCTGCAACCTTTGACTCCGCCATGTGATTCTAGAGCCTCCTTCATGTCTTTGGCAGTCGAGACATTGTGTTTCTCGTTAACATAGCGTCTTATGTGGGACTTCATGGTTGCGATTTTTCTGTCGCAGATATTCTTGCCTGCCTGTGGGTCGGAGAAGTCATAACGCAAGACGGTGATACCAGTTCTGCGACCAATCATGGGTAGGGAGAACAGAAGTGGGGCACAGTGGTAACAGCCTGCGTTGTCAGACCTTAGGAATACCTTTGTGAGTGTTGGTTTCTCGGCCTTGATATTGTGGAAAACATTTTCCAGTATAGATGCCACTGAGCTCCAGTCCTGTCGGCAATTGTCGACGACGTGAACAAAACACTCTACAGCATGTTCTCCATCATGTTCCTTGGTTATCACCGCTGTCACGTGCCAGCTCTTACCGCGTTTGCCAAAAAAGTTTTCCCAGAAAAGTATTAATTGGAACTTGGAAGGAATAGAATGGTGTAATCTGTCTTACGTTCTTGCTAAACTTTCAGCACCCAGCTATCAAAGCATGTTACATGACTAGTGTCCTCCTAACCCCCATACAGAGCCTCTGATCATTGAGGCCTTCCTAGAAAATAGCTATTAATGCCACTGTATTTCAATAATCAATCCAGCAAAAAAAAGTATCGACAATTGGAAAAAAAATATGTACAAATTGAACATAATTCTATTTCAAGCATCCCCAAATTCCCCATGCAGAGCCCACATGACTTTCTTTGCATTGTGGTAGTATTCATATTGCGTCTACATAGTTTTTATTCAGTTGGGTAAAGATCCGGCTAAATCTCTCTGTGCAATCACATGCCATTGCTTCTTGAACAATTTAAAAAAAACGAAAAATCCCCCAAAGACCCTCCTCCCACGACTCCCAGTATGTGTGTCCCACGTCAATGACAATTGTTTTTTACTAAGTAGATGTTCCTCTATGCTGAAAAAGTAAAAGTGTTCACCAAAGCCACTGTGAGTCGGAGTTAATGCCTCATAAAAATGACTAAAATTTAAAGATGCCAAAATTCTGCTTTTAATGGTTCTTTCAACCCCCATGTAAACCCTTTTAACATCAATGCCCAAGTCCCAAATGTTGTTATGAAAGACGCAAGACATAGGTGTATATGGAAATTAAACAGCAATATTGTTTTCTCTGATAGAAATTGCGGGGCAGCGATCGTAATTTTCATAATTTTGATACGAAATCTGGAGGATTTTGAGGGTCTCCAAGGGGGTCTTCAGAACTCTGATACAAAACACACCCAGGGAGTTTTAATCATATGGCTCTTAATACTTCCCTATATCTATCCCACATACAAAATATGAGCGGATTTGGCTGACCCCCATGTTCCGGGTTTTGGTGATGTTTGCCTGGTTTTCTCATGCAATGACTCTTAACATTTAAACTACTGTGTTACCATTCTGAAAAAAAAAACTGTAAAAAAAGTAACACATGCTATAATGAAGAATGTGAGGTTAGCATACACAACGTTATCATGGCGTATTTACGCCATTGCTACAATTGGGAAAGTACTACCCACGGTGGGGTGGGGTTTTTCGTGCAGTGTTTTACGGGTTGATTTACGTACTTGCACGATGGTTAGCGGGGGCTCGAGTTGGGCATTTTAACAATAAACAACAGATAAGCTCAAGTATGTTTTGTGATTTTTTTTTTGTTATTATGAAATAGCCTTCACGCCATGGCTACAGTTATCAACAGTAATAGCCCAGGGGGCATGTTCACGGGTAGGTATACCTACTTTCATAGGATATGGCCGAAGCATTCGTTGTTTATCCTAATACGGTTTTAAGAACTCGGGCAAAATAGAAAATATACAATGTAAATGTTTAAACGTACCTTCGCCTCAAATATTTTTCATTCAAGGCTTAGAACAACACAATATATTGTGGCTAAACAAGTTTGAACTAGGTTCTCGATCGCGTTTGTACCTTGGTAACTATTACTGTTTGTTGACATACAAAACCTGGTACACTAAACAGTGTCAACAAAAGAAGCAGAATGCAAAACACGTGGTAAGTCCGCAGTAAATAAACATATCCTGTACAATGTTACACATGCCCTCAAGGAAGAGACAACTATCCCTGGTAGATTGTGTACATTGTTCAGTCATGCTCACAGCTAACAGAACGGGTCATGTACAATCACACAGCGTTTACTGCTCCCTGGACACGTATATAATGAAATAATGAGACTGTCTTTAAATATTTAATTTTTTTCATGCATTCTTGCAATACTAAGTTTTTTCTCCATTTAATTCTTATATATTTACCCACAAGGGATGTTATATTATAGAGTTTACAGGCAACACAACGTTATATTAATACAACGCCATGTATCAAATGTTGTCATTAAGATAGAAATCCGTCGGCTTCTACTATACTCCAAGCTATTACCTTCGCCAAGAAGGCGAAGTAGTGTTTGTCCGTCTGTCATTTTGTCTGCCTGGCCCCCTGGCGGCTTTTGTTCGTACTGCAGCAAAACTCCCGATCTGGATATCTCGCAATCTGGACATGCTAGGGTCACGAATTTTGGTTGGTACATGGTAGATAGCTTTTGGGGTAGGAAAGACGTGACGTGGGTTTGGGCCCCCAGCAGCTTGCTCTGGAACTGCAGCAGCATTTGTTGATGAATATTCGAAGAAGGATAAGTCAAGAACTGGTTGACGGATTGTAGTGTTTTTAGGTATGTGGGTAGCTAAAGGGATGCTTGACATACTCAGATGAAAGCTATGCAAATCAGGAGCTAACTTGCATAATTGATGAGAAAGTTCTATAAATCTGCTTCGTTCGATAATAGGACTATGAAACACTTGTGACAAAAAAGAACATCTTAGGATATAGATTATGTAAATAAAGACCTAATTTGCATATAATTAATTAGAAATTGTTATAATTTCATACTTGTAATTGCTTGGAATTTCATACTTGCCAATTAGAAGTTAAGTGAAGGTGAACATTAATAAAAAATCATAATATTCAGATTAAGACCTCATTTGCATAATTTATTAGGAAGTGCTAGAATAGCCTTTTTTGTTAAGATAAGGCTGTTATCGGGTGGAGAATAAGATCGACTGATGTAATCATGCAAATGAGGTTCCTTTTTGCGAAATCAATGATTAAAATTGTATAATTCGTCAACCGGAGGGATTAATACAATTTGGCGAAGGTATGAGATCATGGAACTCTTCTTTTCATTAGCAATAGCTACGGAAAGTTGTTTGTTATTTAACAACTCAGAGACAGACGCGGAATCATTTGACGCATTTAGTTTTGAAAGATTTAAAGCGAAGAAGCTTTCTACTTACCTTCGCCAAGGAGGTTATGTTTTCAGTAGTGGTTGTCCGTCTGCCCGTTTGTTTGTCTGTTTGTCTGTCTGTCTGTCTGTTTGTCTCACCTTCTCACCCTGACGCCTTTAGGCCTTAGGCCTGTAAGTTGTCAGCCTCTTGGTCAGTCTTTTCCACTCTGTTCTATCTTCAGCTATTTCTTTAACTACTCGGAAGTCTGGCTCTTCTCTTCTGGTGATTTCAATGATCTGGTCCAACCATCTTTTTCTTGGCCTGCCGGCTGGTCTTTTCTTTTTGGGTTTCCAATTAAAGATTCTCTTCACATCCCTATCTTCCGGCATCCTGTGTAGGTGTCCAAACCATCTCAGTTGGTTTCTTTCCACAATGGAGAGTACTGACTCAACTGAAAGTGCTCCACGGATGATGCCATTCCAGATTTTGTCTCTTTTTGTGACACCATAGATGAGTCGTAACACTCGCATTTCAGTAGCTTGTATTAGGTTTTGAGTTAGAGTCCAGATTTCGCTTCCGTATAACAATACAGGTCTCAATATTGTAGTATAAATACAGGTTTTAACGTCTCTGGGTATGCATTTTTCTTTCAGTAGAGGGTAAAGGGCACATAAGTTCTTAGTGAATTTGGTGATCCTGTTGTTAATCTCCTCTCCAGTCATATTATCGGAGGTCATTTTACTGCCTAGGTAGTTGAAGCTAGTTGTTCGTTTGAGAGTTTGGTTGTTGACCGATATGGAGCCCTTACTTTGTTTTCGGCCCACTCTCATATACTCTGTTTTCTCATAACTTAGTTTCAAGCTCGCTCTAGACAGTTCTTGATCCCACTGGGTCATAACTCTTTGTAGTTTCCGTATGCTATTCCCAGTCTGTGCGACGTCATCCGCATATCCAAATCGTTCTATTTCAAAGTCCTTTCTTTCTATGACCTGGATTGTATGGTTAAAGTAAATAATGAAGAGGAGTGGAGAAAGGACGCTTCCTTGGCGCACACCAGTATTGGTGTACCACCTAGTACAGTGCTGCACTGGTTGTGAACAGCATAACTCACGAAGCTTAATATGCATTGCCATAAAACTTAGTAGGTGGGTAGGTATTGATGAGACCTAGAAATGATGAAATTTTTGCCCCCCCCCCTGGCAACTTTTATTGGTACTTCAGCAGAGCTTTCGGTTGTTTTGATATCTCGCTATCTGGACATGCTAGGGTCACGAATTTTGGTTGGTAGAAAGCTCTTGGAGAAGGGAAGAAGACACTTGAGTTTTGCTCCCTAGCAGTTTGTTCTGGAACTACAGGAGCGTTTGTTGAAAAATCCTCGAAGAATAGCTCAAGAATTCTGCTTCACGGATTGCATTGTTTTTCGGTGTGTGGGTAGCTAAAGGGATGCTTGACATAATCAGATGAGAATTACGCAATTCAGGACCTAAATTGCATAATGAATGAAAAAACTATAAATCTTCTTCGTTCGATAATAAGACTATGAAACACTTGTAACATGTAATTAAGAACGAGAAAAAAATCTGAGGAAATAGATTATGTAAATGAAGACCTAATTTGCATAATTAATTGGAAATTGCTATAATTTTATAGTTGTAGTTGCTGGGAATTTCATACATACCGCATTTGGAATTTAAGTGAAAGTGAGCATCAATAAAGAAAATTTATCTAAATTATGACCTCATTTGCATATTGTATGAGATAGTGCTAGACTAGTCGATGAAGGTTAGACATCCAGGTAATACGATATGCCAAAAACAGTTACTCAAGCAACTGGATATGGTTTTGAAAACGTCAGACGTTTCAGCTAGTATCCACTAGCTTTCGTCAGTGACTGAGAGACCAGAGGGGAAAGCAGGTTTATATACACAACCTGTTGATTGATATGCAAATAAAGTGAAGACAATTTTTTTGGAAGTCGAAAAAGGAACAAAAGTCAGACAAGTCAAGACAAGATGATGCAAATTAGTCTGAAAGCTCCTGTTATACAGGACAGGAGCTTAAGTGTTGTCTGTCCTCGGGTCTGGGAGTGCCAAATCCCAAGTGCCGGAAAGATCGACCCGTAGCCCCCCTTCCCTGTTGAGGGTGGGGTTGTACATTCTTTCATATATTGCCTCTTTAACACCCCGTTCCCACCAGCGTGTTTCGCGGTCTAAGACATCCGTGGACTCGAGTTTGAAAGAGTGACCCTGGTTGTGTTGTAGGTGGTGGAAAATAGCTGAGGAGTAGCCGTTGGCACTAGGTCGGCAATGTTCTTTGTACCTTACTTTAAGCGGTCGACTTGTCTCTCCGATGTAGGTGTTGTTACAATTGGGCTCCTCACATTTGAGTCTGTAAATAACATTCGCCTTGGTACCCTTGTGAGGTCGGTCCTTAGGGTGTACCAGTCTTTGTCTGAGGGTTGAGTGAGGTTTGAAGTTAGTGGCTATGTTGAAGTTTTGGAAGATCCGTCGGAGTTTCTCAGATACTCCTTGGACATACGGAATAGTGATGTTGGCCTTGTTTTTGTTGGTCAATGGTTTGCACTTCTGGGTTTTCTTAGACTGATCTGAAGGTTTGAGCGCTTTGTTGAAAGTCCAGTTTTGGTAGCCACATTTAGCCAGGGCACCTCGGAGGTGTCTTTGTTCGTCCGTTTTGGCTTGGTCTGAAGTGACAATGTTGTCTGCACGATGGAAGAGAGTTTTGATCACTGCTAGTTTGTGTTCCAAAGGGTGGTGGGAATCAAAAGCCAGGTACTGATCAGTGTGGGTTGGTTTCCTGTACACTTCGAAACGAAGGTTACCATCTTCCTCTACGATAGTTTTGGTGTCTAGGAAAGGGAGCATGTTGTCATGGCTTGGCTCCTGTGTGAACTTGATGTTGTCATCTATCTGGTTGATGTGGTCAAAAAAGTCAGCAGCTACCCTCTTTTTCAATCTGCACCAAGTGTCATCTACATATCGAAACCAGTTGGCCGGGGGAGTGTCATTGAAAGTGCTGAGGGCTTTGTTTTCAAACTTCTCCATGTACAAGTTTACAACAATTGGTGAGACTGGTGATCCCATAGCACAGCCGTGAATTTTTTGGTAGAACTGTCCTTTGTAGGTAAAGTATGTGCATCCTAAGCAGAGTTCTAGTAGCTCACAAACTTGGTCAACGGATAGGTTGGTTCTATCTGCAAGTGTATCATCGGCTTCCAAGGCTTCCTTGACTACTGACACTGCTTCCTTGGGTGGTATGGAGGTGAAAAGTGAGCACACGTCATACGAAGTGATGGTTTCATCATCCTCTACATGAATGTCTTTGATTTTGTTGACAAAGTCGGCACTATTCTGTACAACCCCACCCTCAACAGGGAAGGGGGGCTACGGGTCGATCTTTCCGGCACTTGGGATTTGGCACTCCCAGACCCGAGGACAGACAACACTTAAGCTCCTGTCCTGTATAACAGGAGCTTTCAGACTAATTTGCATCATCTTGTCTTGACTTGTCTGACTTTTGTTCCTTTTTCGACTTCCAAAAAAATTGTCTTCACTTTATTTGCATATCAATCAACATGTTGTGTATATAAACCTGCTTTCCCCTCTGGTCTCTCAGTCACTGACGAAAGCTAGTGGATACTAGCTGAAACGTCTGACGTTTTCAAAATCATATCCAGTTGCTTGAGTAACTGTTTTTGGCATGCTAGACTAGTCTTTCTTTGCATGCAAATGAGGATATTATTTGCGAAATCAATGATTAAAATTTTATGATTCGTCAATAGGATTGGTTAACATTATCTGTCGAAGGTATGAGATCGTGGAACTCTTTTTGTTATTTTCTATTTTCCAGCTCCGAGGTAGACGGCTATGCGGCCTCTGGAACGGTAAACGAACCATAAAAACACTACATACCACAGACAAGAAGATGGCTAGAACATTACTACGTCTGAAATTGTTGATGTTGCTGTTCGCCGTTCATGGTACGTAATTCATAACATTTAGTCTAAAGTCCTGAGCCTTCAATGAAACCATAAATAAATCATCATTTGGTAATATTTTTCATATTTTACATATTTTTATAAGTCTCCCTAATCATTCATATTTCTGTCCAGTAGGTACTTCGCAGTTTTTACATTATACACTTTATTCCAATGTAAGCATCTGTAAACAAGGTTTGAACGTTAATGAAAAATATAGCAACATAAGGGGAGAAGGCCATTTGACATATAT
>NW_017803881.1:124478-186348 GCF_001625305.1 Branchiostoma belcheri
CCCTTATGTTGCTATATTTTTCATTAACGTTCATACCAGTGGGATATATATATCCCACTGTAATGCATCTATGCCTCAGCTAAGTTTGCTATTTTAAGTCACTTGCAATTTCTGATACGACATTGGCAAAAATGTATCACAAACCATCGCTGTAAATGTCTAACGCAGTATACTCGACAAGAAAATTATTCCCACCTTACCTTACTAGTCTCAAAGCCGCCATGATTCAACTGGCATGAAAGTACTCGATAATGCATTATGCACCGATCATTCTAGCAGCAACTCATGCAGCGACAACAGCAGAGACAACGACCACATTAGCAACAGCAGACACAACAGTAACGCTGGGAACAGGAGTGGCTGCGACAAAAGTAGGACCAACGACCACAACAGCAAAAGCAACCACAGCTGCAGCAATGACTTCTGCACAGACCACTGCAGCGGTAATGACTGCGGAACCGACCGCTGCAGCGGTGATGGCTACAGAACCGACCGCTGCAGCGGAAATAACTACCAAACCGACCGCTGCAGTCGCAGTATCTACCGAACAAATAACAACTGCAGCTGCAATGACGACTAAACCGACCGCTGCAGCGGCAATGACTACCGACCCGACCGCTGCAGCGGCAATGACTACAGACACGACCGCTGCATCGGTAATGGCTACCGACCCGACCGCTGCAGCGGCAACGACTACCGAACCGACCGCTGCAGCGACAATGACTACTGAACCGACCGCTGCAGCGACAATGACTACCGAACCGACCGCTGCATCGAAAATGACTACCGAACCGACCGCTGCAGCGACAATGACTACTGAACCGACCGCTGCATCGACAATGACTACCGAACCGACCACTACAGCGGCAATGATGACCGCTGCTCCGGCAATAACTACCGACCCGACCGCTGCACCGGCAATAACTACCGAATCAACCGCTGCAGCGGCAATGACTACTGAACCGACCGCTGCAGTCGCAATATCTACCGAACCGACCGCTGCATTGGTAATGACTACCGACCCGACCACTGCATCGATAATAACTACCGATCCGACCACTACAGCGGCAATAACTATCGACCAGACCGCTGCAGCGGCGATGACTACCGACCCGACCGCTACAGCGGCAATAGCTACCGACCCGACAGCTACAGCGGCAAAGACTACCGATCCGACCGCTACAGCGGCAATAGCTGCCGACCCGACCGCTGCAGCGATAATGGCTACAGAACCGACCGCTACAGGGGTTATGACGACCAAAGCAACAAATATGACTGCAGTACAGACTGAACTGCCCACAGCACTTACTACGCTGGCCACAACACCAATTGAGCTTCGCACAACATCTGAGCCACCCATAACACCGAATGAGCCAACCACAACAACAACACCAACAAGAGAGACGACCACAACAATAGGGCCGTATTTAACTCAGCTATCAACGGCTATGAGAACAGGTGTGTTTTTCTTTCTTTTATTACGACTGGGGTTTTGAATGAGCAAGTTTTGCAGTGAGTGTTACTTGTACTGTGACCATATTTTGCATGGGCAGCCAAAGAGCCATGCAAAGTTTTTTTAGTGGAAGATGGTGTCCAGTAGAAGTTGCTTCTTTATAGAGATGTTTCCCGTGTTAGACAATAGGTACATGGTATTTAGTGATTAATTCATTATCGTGGTATAGTCATCAAACAGGAGTGACTGTGAGCTGAGTAACCTAAGCTTGGCCAGAGCACTGAGTCCTCAATGATATTTAGTCACCCTGTGATGTACAATGTATTTATTCACCTAGTTGCTAGCATGCTAAAATTACCATAGTCGCCATCAACTTATATTAGCGTTTTTTAACTGTGTGAAATTATTGAATGTGCTGCTCATTATGAAATGTACTAAAACCCTAATGAATTTAGTCACCTAGAATTACCTGTTTACCTTGGCGGATACTAATTTCTGGTACATGATAGCTTCTACCGCGAGGTCTGCATATCTAGTACGTAGTTATCACAGTAAATAGAATTGTGGCACTAGGATTAGGTCTGGCCGATACATTCAGACAACGCACGGGACAGTCTTAGTAATTCATAACATTATTTGTGTTCATTTAAAATTCTAAAATATGATTATTTCTCTGCGTGGAAACGCAAATGTTTACATGTTAGGCTGTCAAAAATCACTTAACGAAATCCAAATAACTTCCAAATAACCTTAACAAATGGATAATGAATGAAACAATGAATGAAATAAATCTAGGACCGGGTAACCATGTATGAATTAAGAACGTATCATGACGTCACCTACCTTTATAAAATATTTCTCATTCTTTAGTAACCAGCTTGACAGGATGTGGAGGTAACCTGATTGGTTCCTCTGGAGGCCCTGTGACGTCACCAAACTACCCCTTTAACTATGGCAACTATGAAAACTGCACGTGGTTGGTCACTGTACCAGAGGGAAGCATCATTCGTCTCACGTTCGACAGTTTCGACATTGAGTACAGTTACGACTTTCTAACCATCTACGATGGAACCAGTGACGGTGCTCCGATATTACAGCGGTAATACCATAGACCCAAATTGCAGTTTACTGTGCACGTATCATAACAATAAGATCAAGGGCGTGGCTTCAAATCCACATACATAGATAAGGGTATGTAGTGTTCAACCTTACTAGATATTTCGACAAGGAGAATTTGGCATCATCAGCAGCACATGCACAATAACGATTATTGCACAATAATAGCTTTTACAATTAAAGGAATTCAATAGATGTAATGGTGAGGACCAATAGTTGTTTTTTTAATCATTTTGGATAACGAAACAAAATTAGGCTACAAGTCGAGAATAACACAATAACCTGTGTGATTATTTCTGAATGTCCAGGTTAACAGGTTACCAGAGATCAATCAGCCCCATCATCAGCACATCTAACACGATGTTCCTGAGGTTTACATCTGATTACAGTATCACCCTCCAGGGGTTCCAGTTCTCCTACATAAGTAAGGTCTTTCATTACACATCTAACAGTAACCATTCGATTTACTTTGGGGTACATGGTGTGCTGTTTCATATAAACTGCTTTGTCATCTCTGTAAAAAAAACACAACTCTTTCTGGCTTTGTGGCCGGGATAACTTAGGAAGGCATTTATTAATTGTGTTAATGTTTGATATGTGAGTAGACTTTAAAAAAGACAAATGTCAAAGTCAAGCATGGTTCTCCTTGAGGCTGATCTTCGTATTGCAACCGAACTTGTTCACCCTAGCATCTTGTTCTGGAACTGTTGGAGAGTTCAAATTCAAATTGTGTAAAAGAGGGCTTAAATTGCATTTGTAATGATTAATGATTAATAATATGTAATGCCAGCATTTTATGTAATTAGACATTGATACTAGTTAAAGGTTAATGACCCGCCTGATCATCGGTGTATATGGTGTGATAAAGTCTTGGCAGTTGCTATAACCACGAAAGAAACACAGAGTGAGCGTTATTTATTTATTTTTATTTATTAAAATTCATCACAACAGTGAAAGGGACGGGGGAACAGGTCTAACACCTTTACCAGCCCTCGTCCCGATACAGCATACAAATACAATAGACTCAAGTATAAAATAATGAGTGAACAATATGAGAATTACATATACATATACACAATGAATGAAAAAAAAGACGGCATGATTTAACAAGCTAAATATAGACAGACTACCGAACCCTCAAATCCTGACAAGACGCGCACTTGCACGCAGTGGACCATGTACAGAGGTTGTCAGGTTTGATGTTTGAATCTCTCATCAGCAGATTTCACAAGACAACGCTTAAAAGACCATAAGTCAGACTGATTTGACGTCGAAGCCCCTTTGTTACGAACTGCGACGTTAAGCTTATTCCATTCAGTTACCAGACGTGGTATGCATGCCATGGCAAATGTAGATGCTTTACAACGGCTTGGCATTAATATGTAAGACCGGTTACTCCTTGCTGGTCTGGTGGAATATGATACATATTCATACACGTTCAGGTCATACATACTTGAAAGGGACTTAACGAAAACCATGATGTCGGCAGTCTCCCTCCTGTAAGACAGAGGTAGCATGTTTAGGTACAATAATTTGTCCTTGTAGTTAAGTTCACTGACATTTTCATTGTTGCGAAGAATGAACTTAGTCGCCCGCCTCTGAACTCCTCCAAGAGGGCCATGAGGTTACGCGACAGCGGTGACCAAACGGGGCAACAATACTCGAGAAGTGATCTGACTAGTGTAATATACAATGCTTTACGTATATCCAGGCTGGAATCATAACCGACAGTGCGTATAATGAAACACATCATCGAGTTTGCTTTAGCTACAATGTTTACAATATGCTTATTTCACAACAAGTCAGACTTGGCAAGAACACCCAAGTCGTTCATGCTACTGACTGAACATAGGGCTATATCTGACATGTGGTAGGTAAAAGTGATTGGACTCTTGGAGCGAGTCAAGCGGATTACCTTACATTTAGATGGATGGAATGACATCCCCCACTTGAGACTCCACTCATACATAGAAGAAATATCGGCCCGTAGTTTATCACAGTCATGTAGGTTACGAATCTCTCTATAGCATTTTGAGTCGTCAGCAAACAACGCTACAGTGGAGTGCTTTGCAGTACAATGTAAATCGGTAATATACAATAAGAATAGCATTGTGCCCAAGATGGAGCCCTGAGGCACACCAGAAGTAACGGGGAGCCACTGTGAATGACAGCCTTCTACTACCACCCGTTGCTTTCGGTTAGTGAGGTACGAGTTAAACCATGACAAAAGCTTGCCGTTAAACCCGTACATCTGTAGTTTGTGAAGCAACCGAGAGTGCCTTTGCAAAGTCCAAAAAGAGCATGTCGACTTGCTCGCCTCTGTCGAGGATGGAGCCCACACTGTGATAAACCTTCAACAGCTGGGTGGTTGTAGAACGCCCCTTAATAAAACCATGTTGGAGATCATGAATTGACTCATGCAGAATTGGGAACATCATATCGTAAATGCACCGCTCCATGACCTTGCTGACGATGGACAATAAAGAAACCGGACGGTAATTTGAAACGTATTTTTGCTTATCACCGTTTTTGAAAACAGGGGATACATTAGCCTCTTTCCAGCAAGACGGAACCGCTTCTAAAGTGACAGATTTATTAAACAGTAAGGTCAAAGGGAAAGCAAGTGCCTGGGCACAATTCTTTAACATAAATGGGGAAATACTGTCAGGGCCGACGTCCTTACTTGTGTCAAGATTAACAAGTGCATCTCGGACTGAGTCAACATTAAACTGTAGGTCACCGAGACTGTCAACAACTTTGATGTCAATAGTTGGTTTGCTAACATTCTGGTCGGCTGGACTAAAAGTAGAGAAAAAAATACTTATTGAACAATGTAGCCTTATCGGCTGCAGCATTATGAGGTGGTTATAGAAACTGACAAGGCTCACCACACCATATACACCGAGGATCAGGCGAGTATTTAACGTTATTATCATATAGCCTATCCAAACGTACACAGTGAAGACTGCCACATTCCTGTATAACACATGTAAACTTAAATTATATAACAAAAAATTACGGTCACTCCCTTATTTTCCCATCCGCTAGCCGCTGATTCCCCAATTCCAAGGACCCACATATTAAGTCTTAATTGGCCTTAATTAGTTCTTCTATGAACTTTGCGACACCACATTGTTCATTGAATAACCATGAGTGTGATCTTTACCTGTTCTATCATAGTTCATATGAGTTTACCGGAATTTTTGAACAGAACTTGTATTCCATTTGTGGTTAGTTTGTGCCAAAAGAATAGAGCGAGGTTTCATATAAAGTAATTGCAGGTCATTTGGATGTTTCTATACAGAAATATACTTACTATTGGGGGTGGCGGAATTTTTTTTCTTTCCTTTAAATCAGTCACATATATTGACATTATCTTTATTTTGCTATGCATTGCTGAAAGAAGTTGTTGATACCATACTGGTAAGAAAAATTTTTTTTTTAAAAGAAACGTGCTACACATGTTGGCAAAAAGAGTCCACACCCCCTGCATAATGGTTTACTCCCATTATACTCAAGTGTGCATTATTTAACAACAAAGGTACACTAGTGAAATAATACACAATAGGGATGATTTTGAAATACTTGTATCAGGCTGATTGTGACGTTATGGGGTCATAACCAATATGAAATGGGGACTCTGATTGGTCAACTCCACCTGGCTATATGATAATATATAATGGATAACAGGTAGAATATTAACATATACAAATTTTGCTGATTACAACCTAATTTGAGCAATTGCACTAAAATGCTATGCATGACGTATCAGTGGTAAATGCTTGTAGTTTTATACGTATAAGACAGGTGTAATTAAAAAAAATAACATCATTTTTTTAATATGTCAGTGTGGAGATCACTTTCATATTCAACGATGAAATGTTAAAATGAAAAAAAATGTCAAAGGGTAGGTGTTCCAGTTTTAAATATTTGTTAATAATATTTGTTAATATTATAATAAAAGTTCAATTAAAAAGGAATGAATTCAAATGGATATTCTAATTACAACACCGTTTCCAAAATGAATTATACAAATGGAAATTTACCAAATCTTTTTGTGTTTCATTGGTTTCCAAATTGTTCTTTTTGTTGGTTTCAGGATTTGTACGTGTTTTATTTGAATGATGCAGCATTAGCTGCAAAGGAGGAAATTCACACAGCCTTCTTTCTTTCAGGCCGTACAGCTGACGAATGCTGGGATCCCGGTGTGCCGACCAATGGAAAGAGGAATAACAACAGTAACTTTACATCAGGACAGACAGTCAGGTACAGCTGTCGGGACAGATATCATCTGTTTGGGACTGCAGATATTGCCTGTCAGTCGAACGGGAAATGGAGTGATGCTACGCCAACTTGTGAAGGTAAAAAAAAATGTTACTTAGTCATGAGTAGAAACCTAAAAAAAATCTTGTGTTCATACTTTGGCCAGTACCGAAGAATGATACCCCAGTGTCTCCTGATCATCTTAAGATAAGTCAATTATATGGGATGTTATTAATATTAGAAACCATGTGTAACTTGGACATAAACCCATAAAATTCTATTGTTGAAACGAAAATTACTACATTTAGCAAAAAAATGCCTGTCAGAAACCCAGTTGTGAGTCATTCTGTGTAGACAGCTCTACATATAACAGACAGTCATCGGCAAACAACTTCACATTTAAGTCAAGCTGATCTGGTAGGTCATTTATGTACAAGAGGAATAGTATTGGTCCCAGGATAGTTCCTTGTGGAACTCCTGACGCTACTGTAACTGGAGCTTGGATTCCATAATGCTCCAGTTTTGATATAAGCCTGCCATGGGGGAACTTTGTCGAACGCTTTTGTGAAGTTGACTATCGCTGAATCTACCCGCTTTTTACTTTTCAGTGCACCAGCGATGTTTTCAGTAGTGTTTGTCCGTCTGTCTGTTTATCTGTTTGTCTGTCTGTGAACAGCATAACTCAAGAAGCTTAGTATGCATTGTCATGAAACTTGGTAGGTGGGTAGGTCTTGATAAGACCTAGTAATGATTAGATTTTGGGCCCCCTTGCGGCTTTTGTTGGTACTGCAGCAGAACTTCCGGTTTTGGGCTAGGGTCACGAATTTTGGTTGGTAGATAGCTCTTGAGGTAGGGAAAAGGCAACTGCAGGAGCATTTGTTGAAAAATTTTCGAAGGATGATAACTCAAGATTCGGTTGGCGGATTGTCGTGATTTTTGTAATACTATGAAGGTAGCTGAAGGGATGCTTGAAATAATAAAATGACAATTATGGAAATAAGGAGCTAATCTGTAAATTTAATCATCTGAGGATATAGATTATGTAAATGAAGACCTAATTTGCATAAGTAATTGATTTTTTAGTTGTAACTGCTGGAAATTTCAAACTTGCCACATTTTGAAGTTAAGTGAAGGCGAACATCAATAAACATAATTTATGCAAACCATGCACTCATTTGCATAATTTTTGAGGAAGTGCTTTAATATCCTTTTTGTTAAGATAAGACTGACATTGGGTGGAGGATATAATCAACTGATATAACCCATGCAAATGAGGATCTTATTTGCAAAACCAATTATCAAAATTGTATTTAGTCTTCAACCGCAAGGGTTAACAAAATTCGGCGAAGGTATGAGATCGTGGAACTCTTGTTTAAACTGTAATGCCCAACACAAGAAAATGGACTCACCTAAATTTTCGACTGCACAACTCGAGTCTTTGTCAAGGAATGAACAAACCACCACCTCCGTGACGTCACGCAGATGACACACATGACTTTGTGAGCAGTGGATCATAGGTTGCAGAAAGTTTGTGGCGCCCCCGTCTCTGTTAAGTGAGGCTGAATGACCAGGCGATTCTCTGTGTGTATATACACAGAGTGCGATTTCAGTAGCTGTCATTTTGAGCAGCCATGGTTGCGTTTGGTCCTTACCGCATGCTTTAGATGGGTTGATAATCAGAAGACAAGTATGCAAATCAGGAACTAAATAATTAATTGTGACATTCAATAAATCTGCTTCGTTCGATGATGGGACTATGAAACACTTAGATCGTGTAAATGGAGACCTAATTTTTACAATTAATGGGAAATCGTTATAATTATATTGTTGTAACTGCTGGGAATTTTATACTTTATATACGTATTTGAAAGTAAAGTAAAGGCGAACATCTATGAACCTTATTTATTCAAATATTGCCCCCTGTTTGCATAATCTATGAGAAAGTTCTAGAATAGCCTTTTTGTGTTAAGATAGGACTGTCATTAAGTGATGAATATGATCAACAGATATAATCCATGCAACTGAGGGGCTCTCATTCACAAATTAATGATTAAAAACCGGGAGAGTTGATATCATTTGGCGAAGGTATGAGTTCGTGGAACTCTTGTCACACATGTAAAAATTTTAATAGTCATTTAATGGAAAGTAGCAGAATTATAGAATCCTATCATAAAGTATGCAAATAAGATCATTATTTGTATGAATGCCATTTGATTATGCCAAGCATCACTTAACGCGTTAACATTCCATCGGCTCTTGAATCATCTGTCACATCACTCCCTTCATTGTCCTCCATGGGTCATATATCTAACTTTGAAATAGTAAAAAAAGTAGGATCTACAAAGGTCATTAAGACGTTAAAGAAACCAGGCAAAATTGAAATAACTTTCTTTGGTAATCTGCCCAATATGTTACCATAGGTATTGAATGGAATTAGTGCATGGACTATGCTTTCTCCATAATGGCGTGACGTTACTGTACCTGCCCTCATAATGTTATTTCTCCGTTCTCAGTAACGAGCGCTACTGGATCCCCAGTAAATACCAGTGTGACTGGAAGGGGAAGTAACGTGACGGGTTCCTCTGGAGGCCCCGTGACGTCACCGAACTTTCCCAATAACTATGGAAACAATAAGAAGTATCAGTGGTCCATCACTGCACCAGAGGGAAGCATCATTCGTCTTACGTTTGACAGTTTCGACACTGAGGAGGGGTATGACGTTTTGACCATCTACGATGGAACCAGTGATAATGCTGCAGAGTTACAGAGGTAATGCTTCAAACACATAACCAGCACTCTCAGGAGGACTCTACATTGTAACTTTAAACAACACTTAAACGTTCGCCTTAATCCCTTTGTTGTTGGACTCTTATACTTTACAACTAATGCTATTATTATCATCATTATCACCATCACTGTTCATATTATTATATTATATCTTCATTATTGTTGTTATTACTGTAACAGTGGATTTTTTTATTATTTACTTCTTATATTATTGTTAGTTATTACTAGAATGAATGGTAGTCTTCTGTATCTCTTCTACGTAAACTCCGAAGAGAACTAAGTTTCCTGTCTATTCACAAACTGGACAGACATATGGGTTGGGTAGCCGTGCGCACGCGACGGTTGAGTGTTTATTCACAACATGGATAACCGAAGATGGATAACGGAATAGATTAAGCCACTAGGTAATGACGGTTTACTGAGTCAGTATACATTATCTGGTCCGAGTGACGGACAATAAGGTAGATGAATAGTTTATATTATCTGGCCGAAGTGACAACAATAAGGAAGGTAATAGTTTACATTATCTGGTTGAGGAACAATTACAAAGTAGATAAACAGTTTACGGTACCTGGGCCAGTGACAAACCACAGGGTACATAAACAGTTTATATTGTCTAGCCCAAGTGACGAACAAAAGATAAACAGTTTACATGTCTGGTATAAGCACCACATTGTAGGTAACACAGTTTACATTATCTGGCGTCACTGACTACTTACGAGAGAGATACAGTGTACATTTCTGGTACCAGAGGGTAACAGTTACATTAATTAAGGTGGGAATAATGGCGTATACGGTAAGAAAAGGGGGCCAAAAATTTGAAGGAATACACAAGATGGGGTAAACTCAGGTGCCGAGCTAGCGGCGATCTGAACGTAGGCTCAGTGTAAACGAGAGTAAGCTTTGGCAGGGAAAACGGGCGACCGGGTTAGTGTGGCAGAGGGGTAGGGCGGGAAGGGTACTCAACCACTCACTAGAAGTGGCGACGACGAATGAAGAGGAGTCGGTGGGTAGGTAAGGGTTAAGAAGTGAGGACTCCTCTTCTTTCGTCATAACCTGCAATAGGAGAGGGTTATGGATAGGGGAGCATCCGTCTAATTTGTGAGGACGAACGTTCAACGTATACGTGAGCCCGAAAGTAGCACGATGAACTAGATAGAGTATATCCCAGCAGGTTGAGAGGCTGCACGATGGGTTTTCACAAGTAGGTCGCACAGCCTCATGGGGGTGTGGCCCTGCTACAGGCGGTTTACGGACCGTGTACTGTCCGACTTACGAGCTGCACGTGTCCGCACGGGGTAAGTGCAGCCAAGTGGTAACGGGCGCGTGTCCACACGGAGTCATGTAGTCGATGTGTTAGCAGGCTTGTGCCCACACGGGGGATAGGGAGTCGAGGTGTCAGCAGGCTCTTGTCCACACTGGGGACACGAGTCAAGGCGTTAGCGGGTTCGAGCTCGCACGGGGGGCATAAAATCGAAGTGTTATTTTTAGCAGGAGAATGACTGTCCGGCCGTCCGGGGATTGGTAGTAATCTATTGACGGTGATGACGGACCCAACACAGGAACCGAACCTGGTCAATGCTGCAACTGTACTCCCTAAGCGGGAGGAGTGGAAAAAAAGGGTTGCAAAGCAGGAATTTGGGTGAGAGAATGAACGGTGACGCCCCAGTCCGGGGGGAGGGGCCGGAGGTGCGAGAGAGCAAACTCAAACCAAGGGATGGGGTGGGGTGGGGTGGGGTGGTCGAAGAGGAGAAGTAAGGAAAATTACGTGTAAACACCGAGAATAAAACGAGGGGTGGATAAAAGGGGGGACCGGTAAGGGTGGCATGTTCCGCACGGGAAGAAACGGAGAGCCAAAAGTCGGAACCCAAGGGGCACACGAGCGAACGTGGAGTTCAAGGGAGCGGCACTCAGCAGGTCCGGACCAGGTGGAAGGTCTGTCCAGTTCGTCGAATAGATGACGTCCGTTGGGGCAGAGGAGCGGCCACCAGGAAGCTGAACACCATAATGGTGCGATGAGTATCCCACATGTGCAGCAGGCGCCCTGTTTAATCTTGAAAAGAACTCTCGGGATGAGTCGGTGAGAGGGGAATAACCATTTGGTTTGTTGTGCCCACGACAATGTGAAAGCATTAACCGAGCCAAACCATGCTCCCGCTACCAAGAAAAGGGGGTTAATTGCGGTTCTGTACACACAGATTATAGATAGCGATAGCCTCTTGTTGCAACGGTGGTACTGGGCTACCTCCGGAGAGTATGCGAACGACGTTCTGATTGTCGGAACGGTGGAGAACCTGTTTATTGGGGAGAAGGTGGATAAGTGATTGGAGTACCAGTCTGGTACCGAGAAGCTCCCTGTAAGTGGAGCTTGTAAAAGGGGCTGCCTGGTGACGCTCCCAGTTGCCCCTCGCTGTGTGGGTTGAACCAAGGGTGACGGTAAAGCCACACCAGGCATGGTTGCGGGCGTCGGAGTAAGTAATAATATCTACTGAGGGGGATGGTGTCCATAACCTAGTAAACGGGGAAAATGTCTCTCCAAAACAGAAGTTCATCCTTCGCCTTTCGTGGCAAGCAGTGATGGGAGTCCCATGATACAGCACTGGAAATAAAAGCGTACAAACTCCTGGTCCATAAGCTGACCACAGGGCCCAGAGCTAAACTCATGGACACCACGCCCGTGATGCGTGCAGCAGACCGTGCCGAAATTCTGTCGGCAGAGGAAATGACATTAGCGATGAGGCTGAATGGAAAATGAAGTTCTTGAATGGCGGCGTCTACAAATGCGCTCTGTGTGTAGCAAGACTGTTGGTTGGGGAAAATTTTATTAGGTTAAAATTGTAAAAAAAAGGAGGCAAAAGCCATGTTGAATGATGCGGAGGACAAAAGAGGAGGCGCCAATGGAACGCCATTCGTCTATACGCTCCAGCTGTCTCCCGGGATCCCACGGACCTTACGGTGGTCTGCATTCTGTTTGAAACAATGTGTGTTTGGTCGTTGATGTGGTCAAACGGGGCCGACAAAGGAAAGTCCGGGGTGTCGCTAGAAGTAGCAGGGGGTGTTTGAGAAGCAGCAACATAGTCATGGGAATCGTCTGCCCGTATGTATGAAAAATGAACAGAAAGTGAGCTATTTGGTCCTCCTGGTCGCCTCAATGTTAGAGTAAAAACGGTCGACAGCCGACCAAGAGACTTTGTCAGCAAGGATAATGACGCGATTGCGTGTGTCAATCTCACCTATCGCTTTATTACCTCCATGAAAAATGGAGGTATCGTTTTTGGAGCGTCTGTGTGTGTGTGTATGTGTGTGTGCGTTTCCGCAAATTTGTAGTCAGCATAACTTCAGAACACCTTTATGGATTGTGATGATATTTGGTGTGCTGGTAGGTCTTCGGAAGCCAAATGTCAAGGTCAAATACGGGCTTCCTGGTGACTGACCTTCATACTGCAGCAGAACTTCTGGGAAAACAGATGTGCAGGGTGACAGGGAAACCAGATGTGCTGGGTGGCAGGGAAAACAGATGTGCGGGGTGGAGGCAGCCTCCCTCGGGAAAAGCCTACATGACCATATCCAGGCCAAAGGTGCAAATCGAGGCATTGTTTTTGGCGCGTCTTTATGTGTGTGTATGTGTGTGTATGTTTCCGCACATTTGATTTGTAGTCAGCATAACTTCATAACGCATTTATTGATTGTGATGATATTTGGTATGCTGGTAAGTCTAAGGAAGCTGAAGGTCAAGGTTAAAAATGGGCCTGCTGGTTGATGACCTTTGGTACTAAAGCAGAACTTCCAGTTTTCGTATCTTTTGTCCTGAACATGTTATGGACTTGATGTTTTGGTGACGGATAGCTTGTTCTGCCAGGAACAATTGGTGTAAGTTTGATCCTCCTAGTGGCTTATTCTGGAACTGCAGGTTAGTTTCTGGTAAAAACTTTTAAAGCCAATAAGTCCAGATAGGAATAACATATTTTTATTATTTTTGGTCTGTATGTAGCTGAGACAGAGTTGTACATAATCAAATGCAAATTATGCAAATAATGACTTAATTTGCATAATAAATGAGAAACTTCTATAATTACAGTGTTTTATATAATAGTACTGCTATACATGTAATCTATTTAATCTGTGACAGGCGGAACATCAACAAATACCAATTATGCAAGTGGTGACGTAATTTGCATAATTAATGTGAAAATTTTGTGACAACTTATTGGCGAATGATGGGAATTTCATACCTTGTGACATGTGTTAGTTACTTAAAGGTTAACACCATTATGCATATATTATGTTAATTTAGAGGTCATTTGCATATTTGATGAAGACATGTCATTTAGGTTTGAGACCTACGAATTTTTGTTGATGAGGGCGTTCTTGTCCTCCGGTGAAGTTAGCAACGTAGCTGTTGTAAGCTGGTCTCGCAGACCGATGTTGAAGGTGTAGTTCTTCTTGTTCCCTTCTCGGGTCCAGATTCGCTTCGTGCTGGGCGTCTGTCGGGAAGCCAGAACCTCCGATTGCAAGGCCTCCAATCGCTGGTTTACAGCCGCCTGTTTACGTTCCATACACGACAGGGCAGCCATGATGGAGTCTGAGTTCTCTGGCGGATTGGATAGCCGAGAGGGGCCGGCCTGAGCTGGCTGGGTTGCTGGTGTCCTGCAGAAGCGATCCTCGAGAGTATTACTAGTCGGTAGTGCCGATGGGGTGAGGACCAACGCGTCAGGATCGGTGCCCACGCGCTTGAATTCGTGGAAGAAAAAGAAGGGCGCGGAGCGGGCGGCGTGTCGGCGGGCGGGGGAGTATCCGTCCAATTTGCGAGCCGACAAGAAACGTGGTTTTTCAATATGGACAGCAGGCGTGGATAGGACATTTGCCTGTTCCCCCAGTCCTGTCTTGTGACAAAGATTAAACAAAGATGTTTTACCAGTAGAACGTCCTTGGTTTAAATAAAAAACAACAACTCCACTGAATATCTGTAGTAAGAATTGTTTTATTTATTTTACAGATTGGTTTATTTATTTCACCCACAACTTCATAGTATAAAGGATAAACTATAGTGTGCTGTGCTCTGATCATAATATTCATCATAATATCTAAACTGGGGGGCAAAGTGCCCGCGCCAACTTTGATGTCGGATAGCGTCTGAACGGCATGCGCTAGGGCCACCAAACTTGGTGCCTTTTCCTAAAATATTACTTGCAACAAAATCATAGCAGTGAGATAAATTTATAATTTTTCGTTTTGCCACGAGAGCGGGTTTCTGACGGGCATTTTATGCAAAAATCAGTAATTTTGGCTTAAACAGTAAACTTTTTTTGTCTTTTATGTTGATTTGCACATGCTCTCCAATGTTAATAACATCGTATGTAATTCTGTGTAATTTTTATCAATATTTATGCAGAATTTATGCTAATCGGATGACGTCATTGCTCTAAATCCAAGATGGTGGACCGTATCATAAGATCAGGTACATTTCGGTCATTTTCCTTCAAATCCCTACTTCTACTTTTTTACAGAAAAAGTTTATTTGAACCTATTGTGTCCATTTTCATTGTATTTTTAGGCTTTATGTTTAAAAATTACAATTTCAAAGGTTCAAGATTCACAAAGTGAGAGAAAATTACTAAATGGTTTTACCTCGATCCCTTACCCCTTACCCTACCAGTACCAAGGTTTAATCTTGGGGCCCCTACTTTTTAACTTATTAATCAACCATCTTCCTGAAGCTGTCACAAGTAGTAAAATAACTCTGTGTGCAGATGACACAGCTATATTTTGTGTAAACAAGGATCCCAGGTACAAAGAAAATACACTAAACTCACAACTTAAACAGATAGCTTCCTGGTTTAAAACAAATCGACTAACGCTTAATATCTCAAAGAAAGACAAAGTTGATGTTAATGTGATCCACTATGTAAATAAAATCCTCTCCCAACTTGGTAGTCACTTGGTAGGCTCTTGAGTCACTTCCTAGTATCTGAGAGTTTTACTTAACTCGAGCCTAAGCATTAATAACCACTTGGATAATGTGTGTAGTAAGATGGTGCAGCGACTTGGCCTACTACGGCGACTGTGTCCTTATCTCTGTACTGATGTTGCCAACATGTTGTACAAAACCTTTGTATTGTCGTCACTTGAATACTGCGATGTGGTCTGGAAAAGCTGCGGTGCAACCACTAAGCAACAGCTCGAAGTTCTGCAGAACCGGTCTGCAAGAATCGTCCTCAGGCGTGAATCCAGGTCAAGTGCGGCGGAACTACACCGGGTACTTGGGTGGAGCCAGTTGCAGGACCGTAGGACGCGCCATGTGTGCACCATGCTGTACAAATGCCTCCATGGCTTAGCCCTAGCCTCCTTCGCAGTCTTGTTGGGCGTGGGCGTAATTTTTTCTGTGAGCGACGCGAGTAATATGCCGCCGCGAGGGACGATTTGCTGCCGAGGGACTTTTGCCACGGAGAGAAGGTTTCCGCGCTCCAACAAGACTGCTTCCAATCGGCGACTAGAAAGGGCTATCAAAAAACACTTAGGAGCGATTGGCATGGATGTGTGAGCTTCCCGCAATAAACGCCACCAGTGCAGGGAGGTGTTCACGCCCCATTCCTCGACGAGCCGAAACTTGCAACTTTCTAGCGGTCGCCGATCAACCCGTCGGTAGAACGCCAACGCAACCATTCCCGAAAACCGAGCCCTATCCACTCAACAAAATCCCGTAGTCATTGCTGCTACGAAAAACAACTTTAAACAGATCACTACCACAGGAACCCGCAAGCTAAGCGATATTGCTGGGGGACGTGGACAGATAAACAAAGTGCCGCCATGTTGTTTGGTGGCGGGTTGATCTCACTGGTCATGGGTAACGCACCGCTCCGCAGCAAGTTGTGTAATAAAAAGAATGGCACATTTCACCAGCAAAAATAGTACTGCAAAGTTTGTCTTGGTTTGTTTGCATGGGATGCTTCAATATGCACAGCAATGCCTTTGTTGTAACATTACCAATGTTCAACCTTTCTCTGTTGGAACCTTCCACTATAACGCAAGCTAATAAAACCAACCGTTGACAAAAGGCGAGCGCTCCATGCGTATCTGTGAATTACCCTTGCGCGAACATGTGAATTGGACCTGCACGAACATGTTAATAGCCTGTATGAAAGGCTGGCTTAATCCGAGGTCCTTTCTAGTCGCCGATTGGAAGCAGTCTTGTTGGAGCGCGGAAACCTTCTCTCCGTGGCAAAAGTCCCTCGGCAGCAAATCGTCCCTCGCGGCGGCATATTACTCGCGTCGCTCACAGAAAAAATTACGCCCACGCCCAACAAGACTGCGAAGGAGGCTAGCTTAGCCCCACGGTTATCTACTAAATATTCATTTGCAACAACTAAATACACAACTACGACAGTAGCCAAGCACAATTATTACACAGACCCAACTACACATCCAAAGCAGGCCAACGTACATTTACATATAGAGCGGCAGTAACTTACAATTCACTAAACACTTACACAAAACAAGCACCCACCCTTAACCCTACCTAGACCGGGCTTTTTTTGACATGGGGGGACGGGAGGCGCTCTTTTGACCCCCCCCCCTAAGAACTCGCGAACAGTATGTCGTATGACCACCAAATTTTCAGAGAATGGTGTACTAGTAAAAATTTATCATATCCACAATTTTTATGTCGTTATGACGTAATATGACGTCATTAATGTGATTTTATTGGCCAAAACCGTCTAAATAGGTTTTCCCCTGAAAACTAAATGGTATTCAACATAACTGTACTAAAAGTGTTTATGACAGAATATTATGGTGTACTAAGTCTTATGTTGCCCATAGCAACACCGGTGACGTCATAAAATGATGTCATGCATATTTAAGATATCCGCCATCTTGGATCATCAATCTTGAATTTTCAAAAATAGTTTTTTTTCATGATAAAGCCTAAAATACATTGTAAACATACTAAAGACCTTCATTTAAACCTTTTTTGGAAAAAGAAATGGAAGTATTGATGTAATTTTAATGAAAATAACCTGTATATACCTGTTCTAATGATATGGTCCGCCATCTTGGATTTTGGCCAATGACGTCATCAAATTAGCATAAATTATGCATATTTAATGATTAAATTTACATAAAATTATAAAGGATGTTATTAATATTAGAAACCATGAGTAACTTGACATAAAACCCAAAAAATTCTATTGTTGAAACAAAAAGTAAATTTAGCAAAAATGCCTGTCAGAAACCCGTTGCCATGGCAACACAAAAAATTATTATCTTATTCCAATGATAGAGAATTGTTGCCAACAATATTCTAGGAAAAGTCACCAAGTTTGGCCGTCCTACGGCTAGCCGTTCAGACGCTAGGTGACATCAAAGTTGCCGCGGGCACTTTTAGCCCCCCCCCCGTCTACGGTAGGGTTAAATCATTTAAAGATAGACTGAAATATGACTAGTACTAAACTTCTGACACTTCACTCCTTTCGAACGCTGACCGATTATGATTTAAGTATTTCTTTGTTATCTGCTTGATTTGTATTTATGGTTCAAGTACTTTATTATTTATGATCTACTATTCCTAAGTTTGTATTATTTGGAGCTTGACCTCTGACATCTCACTTCTGACTGATTATGTATTTTGATTTCACTGTTACGTTTAATTATTGTTATTTTGTTATATAATTTTCTTGTATAGGCTCCATTGGAAGTCAGCCCCAACGGCTATAGCTAAAGGGACCACCCATGTGTCCCCAAGATAAATAAATAGATAAATAAACAATACAAGATGCCGGATAGTTAAGGATTTGCATAACGTCACTTCACGACATCACTGGTGTTACTATGGGCAATATACGTTTAAGTGGACCTTAATATTCTATCATGAACACTTTTTCTTATTAAGCTTCTGTTTTACGAAAATAACCTATCTAGATGGTTTAAGTCAGAAAAATTGCAAGAATTACGTCATTATAACGTCATATTACGTCAAAAGTCTTGTTATAGGTTAAATAGGGTTAAAGGCATTTAGACGATGTAACGGTGATATTCAAGACATTACATAGGTGGAAGAAAACAGGCCTGAAGCCAAGAATATTAAAGTAGCTAGTGAATCATATCTTTGTTGTCTTTTTTCAAGGTTAACAGGTGACCCGTGGCCAATCAGCCCCATCATCAGCACATCTAACACGATGTTCCTGAGGTTTACATCTGACTACAGTGTCACCCGTCAGGGGTTCAACTTCTCCTACATAAGTGAGGTCTTGGGTCGTAATTCTAATAGAAACCATGTAAACTATGCTTCGGTTCCGTAATCAATAAGAACTAATTTTCCCTTTCGTTTGGACTGTTTTTTTTCTCGTTTGGACTCTCAAGTATTTGTATGTTTTAATATCATGATAAAAAACATTAACTGCGAGGAAGGGAGTTTATTTTTTCTTCTTTTCTTTCAGGCAGTACAGCAGGCCAATGCTGGGATCCCGGTGTGCCAGCCAATGGGATCAGAGATAACAAAAGTAACTTTACATCAGGACAGACAGTCAGGTACACCTGTATGGCCGGGTATCATCTGTGGGGAACTGCCAATATAACCTGCCAGTCTAACGGAACTTGGAGTCATGGTCCACCAACTTGTGAAGGTAAAAACAAAATCAGCAAATTAGACAATAGAACATTTGCTTCATTGTATACACGTTCTCTGGTAAATGACTGAAGAGATTGGGTACGTGAAGTGTTTATGGAACCTGGACCCATCATCTAAGAAAATATCATTTGGTTTACGTAGTTATTTGCATGGAGTATGCACAACTTTCCTCCCACATGCATGTCATTTTTATGAACCAGAATGGCCGTTATTTTCTCAAAACCATATGCAGCGTATTTCAAGTTTCTAGATCCATAAATGAATCAATGGTTTATGAGGTGTGTGGTAAACCGGCTTTAGAAGCGGGCGGGGTACAGTTGATGCTGTTTTTGTAGTTAGACAAATTTTGGAAAAAGCGAGGGAATGAAAAGTAAACCTTCATTTCCATTTCATTGACTTCAAAGCTGCCTTTGATACTGTCTGGAGGAAGGCTCTGTGGAAAATGATGAGAGCCATTGGGGTAGAGGGGAAAATTGTAAACATCATAGAAGAAATGTATAAGAACACTCAGTGTGCTGTCATTATCAACAGGCAAATCACCAGTTGGTTCCAGGTGGGAGTGGGAGTCAGGCAGGGTTGCTTATTGTCACCTGTCCTTTTCAACATATTTCTTGAGTTTGTGATGGATGAGCTGAAAAGTCTTGATCCCACTTTTCAGCTACATGACAACCTCTCTACTGAGGAGAGATATGCTGATGACACCACTCTTATAGAAAACTTCAAATCTCTACAACAGAACTAGAGTCTGCATGTAAAAAATGGGGGTTAAAGGTCAATGCGGCAAAATGTAAAGTTATCACTAGTGAGGAAACAGATAACATCATGATAGAAGACACAGCAGTTGAGAAGGTCCCTGAATTTGTCTTTCTTGGAAGTGTCGTCCCTGGCACGACTAGCGACATTAAGAGGAGGATAGCGCTTGCTGCCTCTGCATTTGGTAGGCTCAGAAAAACAGTATGGAACCGAAGGGATATTAAAAACCTCAAAGTACGGCTGTTCCAAGCACTTATCCTGCCAATTGCTACATATGCATGTGAAACATGGACCCTGAAAAAATCCTGCTATCCTTTGAAATGAGATGCTTAAGAGTGATACTCTGCATCACCCTGCGGGACCGCATCCCAAATGCAGAAATCCGGTCAAGACTTGGGGCGGAACAAACCATCACTGACAGGATACGCACTAGAAGGCTCAGATGGTTTGGGCACGTGATGCGTAGACCGACAAACACCCTAGTTTATAAGGCGTACCATCAGGACTTCCAAAACCCTAGACCCCGGGGAAGACCACCCAAGAGGTGGAAAGATCAGATCCAGAGTGACACAGGGATTACTCTAAGTGTAGCTGAGGCTATCGCTCTTGACAGAACTGGTTGGAGGAACCTGACGGAGGGGAGCAAGGGGCCAGTACCTGGCCTGGGCACTTAGGCAGGTAGGCAGGTAAACGCGTGGATAACCTCCTGTGCACATGTGTCCTTGTGACCTTTATGCTGTATCTGTAGTCTAACTCGGAAGTTAGTTGATAAAGTCGGTGGTGGAAAGAAACAATTCGTGACGTGTAAACACCGAAGTATTTAATTGCATGATTTTTAGGCAACAACTGTGTAAGCTGGAAACTTTAAATAAAATAAAACCGAGGTGACAATGCATGGTGGTCAAATCTGGGCTGCAAAGTTCCCACATGTCATAGAACCCGAACTGTGTTCGATGGTGTTCGATCTGGGCAATTCAAATCGAACCCACGTTCCATTTCGGGGTCACCTGCGGTCATTTACAATAAAGCGGCAAAACAAGCCCTTCTGTCTGTGAGTGCCTCGCAACAGATGAAAAACAACACTTTTCTATAGATACAGACATTTTCCTGGACATTACATGTCCGCTACAATTTTTGGTGTGTATTTAACATGTAGCGAAGCTATTGTCGTATCCTTGGGTGACCTTAAATACTGTAATGATTCTTTACGCTTGAATGAATAACACAATGCACACTTTCGGGCGATATGACATGTCTGCAAAACTCGTTCAAACCTGAAAACATGGAGAGTCAAACAGACCCCATATACGGCTGAAAATGACTGTCACGATTGTCCCGAAAATCGTGCTTTAGGATTTTTTTTAAAAATGAATTATTTTGAACGATTTTGAATTATGGGTGATTGAGTGCGAAAAAAGCAAAAAAGTTCGATTTTTTCACCTATTTGTCGACAAAAACTATACTTAGAGTCAGAAATTAAAAAATCCCTAAAGCAAGATTTTTCATCTTATTCTTAGTCGTCGAAAAATATAAAAATCAGTGATCTTAAGTAATATGTGTAGCCAGGTTTGCTCGGGGATTGGCTAAAATATGGCGTAATTTAAATATTAAATCCCGAAAATTATCGACTTCTTTAACGAAATGTGAAAAAATCATCCATTTAGCGCAAAAAATCACCATTAAATGTATGTAAAGACAATAATTTTATTTCATTTCAACGAAATTTTCCCTTTGGTACTAGTTTGTTTATTTTCAAATGTATTGCGGTTATCCCAAAATTGCGTCTTGTAACCCGATACTTTATCGAACGCCCCCAGCAATGGGAAAGAATGCCATAGTGACAGACCGCCGTGATGGTTTTACACTGAAGCTATATGTAGGGAGATTAGCACTCACACTGAAGGCCGGGCGCCCTAGCGTGGTTAACCCTAAACAGTGCTGGGGTCCGCGCGGACCCCAGCACTATATATTTTGTAATATTTTTTTTTTCTTTCTTAGGATTATTTTCTGAAATTTCAGGTCATTGTCACCCACAAAGTTGTCCCTCGATACAGTGCAGAAAACTCAGTTTCCCCCATTTCTAAAATTTTTTATATCTGATTTTCTTTTGGGGTCCACGCGGACCCCAGCCGGCTTTCGATCGTAATGGATACACTGGCGTTTTTATACTTTACTTTATTTCCGTTTTTAGATGTTTTTTTATGCACTTATCGTATGGCCACCAAGTTTTCAGAGAATGGTGTACTAATAGAATTAAATTCTAATAACTTTTGTGTGATTATGGCGTCATATGACGACAGAGCTAATAATATGGTCCGCCATCTTGGATTTTGACCAATGACGTCATCAAATTAGCATAAATTATGAATATTAAATGATTTAACTTATCTTTAATTCTGTAAGATGCTAATAATGTCAGAAAGAAAGTGTTATTTATATAAAACCCAGAAAATCTTTATGTTAAAACCAAAATTACTGCCATGGCAACACAAAAAAAAAATCAACTTATTTAACTAATACAAAAATTTTTCCAGATACAAACCAAATTTGATGGTTCTAGCTCAAGCCATTCAGGCGCTATTTAAGATTAATGTTGGCGCTGGCCTCAAAAGACCACTCGGTCTGAATAAGGTTTAAAAATCGGGTATTTCTTCCTTTTGTCTTTTCTTCACCAAAAAATAGGAAAAGGTCAAAATGTATGATTTTTTTACGTAATGTGGACTCAGAGGTTCACATATTAATTTCCAAAACAATTGAGCTGGTAGTATGTTGATAATTTCTAAAAAAATTAGCAAAAAACTGTCTTGGGGTCCGCGCGGACCCCAGGTGTACAGATTAATCAGTCCGGGAAGGTGTACTGTTAGGGTTAAACCAAATATGGAAACGTAAGCTTAAATGATTATCGTACCAATCAGCGCACATGACTGCACGGTAAACAGCACGTCCGATAGCCGACAATGCTCGATAGAGAACGTTCTGAATACACCATTTCCCATGTCGAATACATACGGGACCCGCACACATGACATGTACCCGGGACTCGCAGTAAACAGTAATTTTAAACGGCATGAGTAGGGTTACCTGTATTTAAGAAGACAACCGCACAAAAATTGCCACATTACTAGTCCAGGTTACGTCACTCAGTTGGCTACTGTCAAGCCGGGTGAATCACACGACAGGAAGCTTAAATATTCGCACAACCTTGGTAAGGTTAACTGTCCAATCTCGCGTTTTATTGCCTTCGACAGAAGGCTATTAAATCGTTTTTGCACTGTTTTGCAGATTATGTACGGTATAAAAAGTTTGAAGGCATGGTCCGTGGTTCATGATTTTTGGCAGGCATAGTGATGGGCATTGTGAAGGCCAGAAATGGGCTTCGTGGGGGGGGGGCTCTTAAGTGACTGGAGCTGACCTTTTGTGTTTGCGTTTTTTGTTCCCAGGATAACTCGGGAATCCTTAAGTGGTTGTCTATGATTTTCAGTGGGCAAGTCGCCGTTTAGAATACGGAGGTCAAGTTCCGATATGGGCCTCGTGGGGGGTTCCCATGTCATTGAATTTGACCTTTTGTGGTGGTCGTTATTGTTGTTAGCGGGATAATTCGAGAATCTGCAAATAGATGTTCACGATTTTTTGCGAGCAAGTTACCGTTGACGATAGCAAGATCAAGTTCGGAAATGGACGTCGTGGGAAGTCCGTACGTTACTGTAGTAACACTGGTCACTTTAAATTTGGAAAAGACACCAGCAACCCCAAGTATGAAATCCCAGGCAGTTAGCATTATGGAATTATTACATTTTCTCATTAATTATGTAAATTAAGTGTTAATTTACATAATATCTGCCTGTGTTTCTTTCGTTCTCAATTACATGTCACACGCTTGAATAGTCATATAATGTAATGCAGCTGATTTATAGAATTTCTCCATTAATTATGCAAATTACATCCAGGTTTGCATAATCGCCGCATAATTATACCAAGCATCACGTAAGCTACCTACATACCAAAAGCACGACGATCCTTCAACCGGTTCTTGACTTATCCTCTTTTGAATATTTTCAAACAGAGTTTCTGAGTAAGCCGCTAGGGGGCCCAAACTCACGCCACTTATTCCCCAGTAAAAGAGCTACCAACCATCTAAATTTCGTCACCCCAGCGTGTGTAGATCATGAGATATCAAAACCGGAAGTTCTGCTGCAGTACCATTACAAACCGCTAGGGGGTCCAAAATCTAATCATTTCCAGGTCTCATCAAGACCTACCTACCTACCAAATATCAAGATAGTCCATCGAAGCTTTCTCAAGTTATGCTGTTGACAGAAATACAGACAGACAGACAGACAGACAGACACACGGCCAGTAAAACATAACCTTCGTCAATTCTTGGCAAAGGTAATCATGAACAGATATGTATAGCTTAAAACTTAAGTAATAGTGGCTTCCTCTAACAGGAGGCCAACAATGACTCCTTTTACCATCCGGGTAATAGGCTATTACAAACTCATCTGTTTTGCCTCTAAGCCTGAAATAAACAAAGGGGAGTGTTAGCCCCAGCAGGCCATCAGTTAATGGATACCGGCACAGTCCACACAGATCACAGGTATTTAGAGGTCAATAACAGGTCAAACCATGAAAAATGTCACACTTTTTCGCCATATCTTAAAATATACATTCTTATGTCCTTCTTACCAGAAAACTGGGCCTTTCTGAGCAAAATTTGCCCAGGAAAAAAATTATCTACAAAAGAAATACCAAAATAAATGTACACACTGCTAGTTCTGCGCATGCCGATTTGCTGGTCCCTCCCCTTACGGTAGCAGAACATAGTTTTCGCCCAATGGGGATGTCTATAGTTAAGGACCCCAGGATGACTCACTTCGACGCGATAAAAATTATAGTAGGGTGCACTTCACAAATACGTAAATCGAATTTTTTTGAGAAGAAGGCACAAACTACAAAATATCTAGAAACCAAAAAATCCTGTCGGCGTATCTGCTCGTGCAGTACACTTTGAAATCGCCCTCTACGGACGTGACCTGAACTGCAGCCGACTCACCCGGAAAGCCAGTTGCGTAATACGGCACATTTATACACGAACTGCAAAACCTTCACAATTCAAATCATACAGTCTCAAACCCGATACATTCCTACACTACACAGCGCAATCTACGTCTGGCTGGCGCTCTTACCAGGCTTTCTACCCAGCCTTCAAGAATATTCGCTGGACTACTTTCTATAACCGCGTCACAGACCCCGGGGTCGCCCATTAATACTGTGTGCTGCTACCTTACAGCATTGCTAGCTCTGTTCTTTGGGCATAGCAAAAAAGACCCATTTTACACAATTTTATAGTGGTATATGCCAAACTATGTCTTAAGTTCATTTGGCATTTGCCTAAGACACATCTATAACAAATTTCAGGTCGTTTGGTTTTAATACAAGAGCATAAAAGCATTTTGTCTGGAAAGAGCAGAAAAAACTTATTTTACACAAATTTAAACAAATACCAAAAATGTGAGTATAGTTCTTTGGGCATACGCCTAAGGCACTCATATACCAAATTGTAGGTCATTTGGTTGTAATATTAGGTCACAGGAGCCAAAAATGCACATTTTTGTCTGAAAATAGCAGAAAAGACCTGCTTCACACCATTTTCAAGTGATGTATGCCAAAGCTGCAAATGTCATTCTTTGAGCATATGCTTAAGGCACCCCTGTACCAAATGACGAATTCTACATTCCGTATTTCCGTAGAAAGACATGGCACAGGCTAGAGAAATAGTATAGTATGTTGCTTCGTTCACAAAATGACTCTCTGACCACTATACCTACGATAATCATCTTCAAAAAGCCCACACTATACATACACACAACACCCACCAAAACAATATCACACTGTCGAAGGCATGACCCCTCCGAACTCTAGTTGTGCATGGTATTACCATACTGTGTACAACTTCTGAATATCATGTGAACATATAACCCGATGTAGCACTTTCCTAGAAAAGAAAATCTAAAAACTTTTTTATCATCCTCTAGACAGCAATTTTGCTGCATTGTATTCCCCTTTATTCACACACAACTTGAAGTTCAAAATATATAATCATAACTGTACGCGGACTACTCGATAAGAGTAAAAGCGTCTTAGGGACTACGACCCCCACCTACTCTTCTGTCCACCAGCAAGAGTTACTATACTTAGCAGTCTGCAGTACTATGTACCTCTGGAACACCCTTCCGCTACAGCAACAGGTCATTAAGAACAAGACTTGATTTAGTTGATTTTGAATATATTGTATTTTACTAATTGTTTAATTATATGTACTGTGTATTTGTTTTGATTCCCTGAAAAGCAGGCCTGAGTTGTAATTACTGGTAAAACAAATAAACTGAACCTGAAACTAACATGTGACGTTGCCTTATGTCAGTGCTGACGTATCCGGACAACAGAGGAACAGAGTTTGTGGTCGGCTTCCTGCAGAACCACGGAGACAGCGAAACCAAACTCGAGCTGCTCCTTATCAACCCGAGTTCAGAACCCGCCATCGTCACCATCACTGCCCCAGGTGCCAACTACTCGGAGCAGTTTATCGTGACTGACACAGCTGTACAGGTGGTCACCCTGCCACATTCCATCATGCTCAGGGGACACGAGCGGGCTCAGAAAGGCGTCCTCGTCACCGCCGACCGCGAAATCATCCTGTACGGCGCGAACAAGCAGAGTGGCAGCACAGACGGTTTCCTGGGTCTTCCTGTGGACGTTCTCGGCAGAGAGTATTTTGTAGCTTCCTACACTTCTGCATTTCAGTACAATCCGTCCGAATTCGCCATCTTCGGTGTTGAAAGCGACACTTTAATCAGCGTCACTTTGAAGGGGACTGTGTACCATGACAACAAGTACCACTATTCTGGAAGCGTCATCACGTTTTCGCTAGACCGTCTGGAGGCTATGCAGTTTCAGGGTGAGTACCAGTCGGACCTTACAGGTACCCACATTGTATCCGATAAGCCCGTGTCCGTCATGTCTGGCGTGCGGTGTACAAATGTACCGAACCAGTATCGGGCATGTGATCACCTAGTTGAGCACATCCCGCCCGTCAACACCTGGGGACGTCGCTTCGTCACGGTTGCGCTAGCCGGGCGTCGAGCAGGGGATATTTTCCGCCTCGTGGCGGCCAGAAACGGCACCACTGTCAACGTCACCGGTATATCGCCTCGTACGCTGGACGCAGGCGAGTTCTGGGAGCTGGACTTTTCGTCCAGCACCTACAAGTCCATCACGTCATCTCAGCCGATCATGGTACTGCAGTACAGCAAGGGGCTGGAATCGGACGGCATTACAGGGGATCCCTTTATGATGTACCTGCCGTCGGTGGAGCAGTTTGCCGCTGACTACACCTTCCCCACTGTCGACGCAGGATACTCCACAAGCTACGTTAACATCGTCATCAAGACGTCAGAAACGTCCGGGCTGACGTATGACGGCAACCCGCTACCTTCCAACACGACCTGGGCACCCATCCCAGACTCTGATTTGTCCGCTACGCAGCTTCACATCGACACTAAGGGAACACACAAGGTCAAGCACGAATCCGCGAATGTCATCTTCTCCCTTACTTATTACGACTTCTCCTCTTATGACTCCGTGGGTTTTCCCCTGGGTCTCCGACTGGCCAACATCCCAGGCGGATGTGACGTCGCAGAACCAATAGCCGGCGACCGCGTCGACAACGACTGTGACCAACTGGTGGACGAGGAGCAACTGAACGGAATGTAAGACTCGTGTTTCACTTTTCTTATATCACAGCTTTTGCCCGATAATTAGAATCCCAATCTTTTATTCCAATATATATATATATATATATATATATATATATATATATATATATATATATATATATATATATATATATATATATATATATATATATATAATATCTATCAATAATCTTTTCACACTTCGACCTTTTCCTTCTCTTGGGACGAAACGTATCAATCAGAAACTAGACCTCTTGTCTTGGTATCAACATAAAAAATTTGAATCCCCAGAGATGATGACAGTGACGGTCTCATTGATGAAGATTTAGCTGACACTGCAGCAGAGACGACTACTCTATCATTGAACACGACAAAGGAGCCGACCGATCTATTATCCAACACGACAACAGAGCCGACCACTTCATTTAACACGACAGCAGACCTGACGACTGCAGTGTTCAACACGACCACAACAACAGTCACAACAACAGAGCCGACCACAACAACAGTCACAACAACAGAGCCGACCACAACAACAGTCACAACAACAGAGCCGACAACAGTCACAACAACAGAGCCGACCACAACAACAGTCAAACCAACAGAGCCTACCACAACAACATTGCCAATAAATATCACGACAACTCAGCTTTCAACTTCACCAGACGAAAGTGGGACGATGGCTACAACAGCTGGTATGTTTTTTTTTTCAATTTTGCATCAAACTATCAGATTATTTGGCTGAATTGGCGAACGATTAAAAGAGTTTGTATATATATATATATATATATGCATTTGGGGCGATGGAGCAACAATAATTTTTGTTGGCAATGCAGATATGATACAGTTCGCACAAGTTGCCGACTATAAGGTCAATAGGTTAATCTTGGGTTTTCGCAAAGCAGGTGTTGGGAGGATAAAATATGACATTTTCCTAGCTAATGTCACAGAGATGGAAAAACGATTTTTCTCTCCTTGTAAGCTTAGAGATGACATCCATTCTAAGATAGAACGGCTTGTTTGTCCTCTGAACTGCTTTCAACTAAGAAAGATTTGCGACTGAACTACTCTGTCTCAGTCACGCACAACACGTGACTCATACACGTGCAATACCAGCAAAGGTCATTGAAAATGGATATCGCCCTCGTCTCTGCAGAGAGAAGGTTGAGTTGGAGAACAGTTTAATTGTTCTGCAATGTACATCGCTTGTATTCAAAATTTTCTCTTCAGTTACGGACTGCGGATGTCCATTGCTGCCCTCCCATACTGAGGTAAGTCTGACCGCCACGACCACTGGCTCCGTGGCAACTTACCGCTGCAAGACGGGATTTCAGTCCGGGAACGGGACCACAACGCTTACCTGTGGCAGCGATGGGGAATGGAAGGGCACATTGCTAAGTTGTGAAGGTATGCAACGATATATAATTCATGAATAATCCCTTTAACGGTCAGTGTTATAATGAAAAAGTTTGCACAGTTACACTAGTTCTAACAATAACATTATAGGTATTAACGTACCGGTATATCTTTTGATCTTAATTTTCAGCGATGACCCCCTGTATCCGGTTCTGTGGGTTTGGAAGCTGTTTTGTTGATGGCGACATTCAGAAGTGTGACTGCAACACAGGATACGGATTTTTTGGTCTTTCCCAGTTTTGCCGAGGTAAGCTCATAAGCATGTTCTTTTATATACATGTACTACTTTAAGTTTAAAGCAACTTACCAGTTTGTAAAATCGTCTGGTTTCTTTGAATATTAGGTATTTGAAGCCAAGCACCATGCCTTTTACTTGATGTCGGTTTATCAAGTTACGTACGTTACATAATCATATTCTTTTTCAGATATCAATGAATGCGAAGACGGTTTAGACTATTGCTTGGGCCGGCCAGCCTGTGTGACTAACGCGAGGTGCATCAACTCTCCGTACGGCTCGTACACGTGCCGGTGCCCCAGTGGTTATACTGGTGACGGGAGGACATCATGCGAAGGTCTGTTACATCGTCATCATCTTACACTGCATAAAAAAATGATCTAGAGTCGAATTATAGTCAATGCCAGTAAAGTTGCCGGAAAGTGGATGGCAGATAAATATGAAGAGATGAAACAAGTCATGGCTTTGATTTATTGCTTTATATTTTACTTTGATGCGGCAGTGTATTTCATTCCTTTTATATGTGATGTTCCCACTGAATCAAAACCATTTGTACAATGATTGAAACTTTAACCCTCAACAGTACACCTTCCCGGACTGATTAATCTGTACACCTGGGGTCCGGGCGGACCCCAGAACAGTTTTTTGTGATAATTTTGAAATTATCAACATGCTACCAGCTCAATTGTCTTGCAAACTGATGTGGGAACCTTTGTGTCCACATTACATACAAAAATCATACATTTTGAACTTTTTCTACTTTTTTGTGAAGAAAAGAAGACAAGAAGAAATACCCGATTTTTAAACCCATTTCAGACTGAAGGGGCTTTTGAGGCCCAACTTTGATCTCAGATAGCGGCTAAACGGCTTGCGCTAGAAGTATCAAATTTGGAGACCTTTCCTAAAATGTCTCTGGAAAAAAGTTCATATTAGTTTAATACTAGTCAGTTGATGTTTTTTGTGTTGCCATGGCAACGGGTTTCTAGTAGAAGTAATTTTGGTTTAAACATAACAATTTTCCTAGTTTTATATTAAATGTCACTTCTTTTCCAACATTAATAACATCTTACATAATTGAATATAAGTTAAATCATTTAATATGCATAGAATATGCTAATTTTGATGACGTCATTGATCAAAATCCAATATGGCGGACTATATTATTAGCTCTGATGTCATATAACGTCATAATTACACCAAAGTTATTAAAATTTAATTCTATTAGAGTACTACACCATTCTCTGAAAACTTGGTAGACATACGATGAGTGCATAAAAACATATAAAAACGGAAATAAGGTAATATATAAGAACGCCAGTGTATCCATTATGATCGAAAGCCGGTTGGGGTCCGCGCGGACCCCAAAAGAAAATCAGATATAATTTTTTTTATAAATGGTAGAAACGGAGTTTTCTGCACTGTATTGAGAGACAACTTTGTGGGTGACAATTACCTAAAATTTCAGACAAAAAATCTTTAGAAACAAAAAAGATATCACAGAATATATAGTGCTGGGGTCCGCGCGGACCCCAGGTGTACTGTTTAGGGTTAATATTTCAGTGGCAATTGGATGTTATAATAGTTGGCAGTAAATTAAGCACAATCACAACAAGGTTTATGATGTCAAAATTTTAAAATGTGTGAATCTTTTTTTTTTTGGGCCAGCTTTTTTTGTTTTCACCCTATCCCATTAGATTTGAGGTCAGTGGAGGATGCCATCCATACAATTTGCCTACTGTAGCCTAAAGTTTCTTCAGTAATGAGGATGGAATTTTTGTGCTGCTAAAAAATCGTTTGATTTCCAGATGAAGACGAGTGTTTGTCGGCTCCATGTTCAGAGTTTGCCAACTGCACCAACACAGCAGGCAGCTACACTTGTCAGTGTCTGGACGGATATGTGGGGTCTGGCACGGTTTGCACAGGTCTGTATAGAGGCCTTTTATAATAATTATGACCATAATTGAGATCATGCAAGGTAAAGTGCATGAAATGCTGTCATTGGCAGTTCAATGAAGGACTGAATCATACTTTTGGCTGTTGTTGTTCGTGAATGTTTAGAAATGTACTTAGTATTCATGACCTATAAATTGTAAAATGTCAGACTCGGAACCGTTGGTATCAATAATACCAAATTGAAAGGTTTTCTCATGGCTGATGTTCACAAAAATTTTATTGTTCCTTGATCTAGAAATCAACGAGTGCAGCTCCAGCCCCTGTATCGGTGGAACGTGTGTGGATAGGATCAACGGGTACACCTGTACCTGTCGTGAGGGGTTTGCTGGGGAGAGGTGTGAAACAAGTGAGTGTTTTTGGTATCAAATATCATGAACGTTTCCTGCAGGCAAGCAAATGCACGGCGACTTTTACTAGGTCTTCTAAAACAAATCTACCAATAAAAATTCAAGTTCAAATTTAGCATGAAATGTCTTAACTTTAAAAGCAATATCGTAATGTTGTTTCTTAGAACAAAAGATAATTCACGATATTTTGTAAAGAAACAGTGTATCTAAATACCTTTGACACATAACGACCATGATTATGAACGAATAACAACTTTGAACGAATTCCATGATTATACGTATCACTGGAGTACAGCAGTATCTGTTGGATTTAGCAGTATTCAGATTTCTCTTTATTTTTTTTCTAGACGTCAACGATTGTGAACCTCCACCCTGTCTCAACAATGGGACCTGTAGTGACAGGATCAACTCCTACAGCTGTGACTGTGTGGATGGGTGGGAGGGAATCAACTGTGAAGAGGGTAAGGCGTTTCTCCTGTCGTAAAGTGTGTTTAAAAAAAACGTGGGACCCCATTCTTCGCAGCAGCTTTGTAGCAGCTGCTGCGAAGCTTTGTCGCAGCGTCACTTGAAGTAGAACCAGACAGTATTGCTCTGAAGGAGATGGCAGCTGGTCACCGAAATGTTGACAAAACAGACTTCGTTATGCGGCTAAGTTATTTCGTTTTAACATCAGATTATGTGAATCAAGGTTGTCTTCAATTTTCCATTGTTTCCAGTGGTAAATTCTAATCCTTTATATTACGATGTGTGACATAGGAAGGGTACCTCAACATTTGGCAATTGTTAAATTAAGAGCATAAGGTGGAGCAATTAATACAATCGTTACCCTTATGGTTACCAGTTTGGTTAAATTTACTATAAAGTTTAATATCTACCTACCTAGTTGTTTAAGACAGTTAATACCTTAATTGTCAATTGCTGAACCCTAAAGCTAGCTATTCCCATGTGATGATTACATTCACAAAGTGTCACCAATGCTGTCCTGTCAAGGTTACTAAATACAATTTGCCCCCTTTTTTACAGACATAAATGAGTGCACGTCTGATCCTTGTCACCGGCATGCTGACTGTGGAAACACAAACGGCTCCTTCATCTGCACCTGTAAACAAGGTTTCCATGGAGACGGATTTGAATGCACCGGTAAAATAGATACTGCATTATTGACACAAACTGTTGAATACTTTTGTATGATACAATCATAATGTGTTACAGCTTTGTTGTGTTCCATATTTTGCTATATATTGATGCTGTAGTTATTTCGCTAAGCATTCACATTCACACAGCTGTTTGTTGTATAAGTAATTGGTGTCCCTTCTTGACTTTGTGTTCTTTGCCCCAACAGAAACTGATGAGTGTGCTTCCGATCCCTGCCAAAATGGAGGAACCTGCATAGATGGGCTTAATGAGTATTCGTGTGTCTGTCCAAGTGAATGGCAGGGCGTTAACTGTGAAAGAGGTGAGCCATTTACCTTGTACCATTTTAACACAAAAACCAAGGACAATGGTATGCTTCCGTTGCTTATGATGTCTGTGTTTGTTTGTTTGTGTGTGTGTGTGTGTCTCTGTGTATACATTTACGGCTCAAAGAGCCTCTCATATGCAACTTAGTCTAAAAACTACTAACGTCTTTGAAAAAAATTGTCTAATCGTTAACAGCAATTTTATATTTCATAGCTACATGTATATAGTAAACATTCTTGTTGTAGTGGTCTACATGTACATTGTTTTTAAATCACACAGTCGTGAGAATGGTTGCTGTAATAAACATTTTCTAAGATATACATAGATATCTGCACAGTAGATGACATTCTCCTTTGCTGTTTGCCTGCAGATGTTGACGAGTGTCTCATAGAAAAATGCCATCAGAACTCAGCCTGTAACAACTCACCGGGAAGCTACAGCTGCACATGCAGGGACGGTTTCTATGGAAATGGTCTCAGACAGGATAAACTCGTGTGTAGAGGTAAGTTATGATAATCTAATTAATATAGAGACTTAACAATTATACAAGATATGTAAGAGAATGTCAACGCAGGACGTCTTCAAATTTTTATACCGTGCAGGAATAAATGTATAGTGGACAAAATATAAAGTTATTTTGACATCTGTTTAAAAAAGAGAAGAAACGGGGTTTAATAGTAGATGATAAATAGGTTGTAGTATTGCTGTAAAGCATAAACGCACTTAGTGCTAGAATGTAACGTTTCAGTGCCAACGCTATGTTTTATATCCTCTAGAGCACATACGGTCACATGCGCGTTTAGCCTATCTGGGCATGATTATGCAATAAACATTATTCAATCATAATTAGCTGCGAATTGTTGCTTAGCAATGTTAATCTTGATCTAAGGGCAAGGGGTTCGAATCTCAGTCTACCTGTTAAAACTGAAAATTTTGCTAATAAAAATAGAAAGCCAAAGCAGTATTCACAACAAACTGATAGCCATGATGTAAAAAAAATGATGTTGAATGACAAACTGTCCTTAAAAGGTTTAATAGACTTAAACCTTAAAGACTAAAGCCTTTTAATAAAGTAAGTTATCATATCAGTGATATAAATATTAGAATTTGTGTTTTGTTTCAGAAACCATCCTTTTCCCTTACGGTGAAGAACAAGGGGACGTGTTTCTGCCTGACACAGACGACCGCAAAGACATTTCTCTACCGTCTCTGATTGACATCAGCATAGGGTTCCCTTTCTTTGGACAGTTCTACTACAGCCTTTATGTAAGATCACTTTTCTTGTCCAAGCCTCACACCATTAAGATCTTTAGAACCTTGAATATAAATTCCTATACCACATTATTTCGTACATTATTAAGTCATTATAATTATCGCGGGTTTTGCGTGTCTCTTCCATAATTCAAAAGTGTTAATGCTTTTCAAGATATTGTTGAAATAAAGTGTCATAGTCACCATGTTCCTTAATGAGGAATAGATATATGTTTTTAGATTTACTAGGACTTCAAAATATTATGTGAACTTAATAATTTTTAAACCTTGCCTTATCTTTACATTTTCTCTCACGACCTTATAAAAAAACTGGCCTGCAGGAAGATTTGAGCTTCACATAAATAAATAATGGTTCAAAGCAAGTTAAAACACAAACACATGTACATGATAGGTAGATAGAGTTGAAACGTAGATATTGAAGTAAGGGTGTCTTGACATAAAGTTGTGGCAATTTTTCTCGATCCCTTTCTTTACAGTTCTCCGATAACGGGTTGATAATATTCCCGCCGACGGCGCAGTCCCGTGCGCGGAGGGAACCCTACCCGAACCCCAGTCTGTTCAGGAGGAACCAGACCGTACAGGCAGGATTCCCTCCTATGGTAGCAGCGTCATGGGGAGATGTGGATCTCACAACGGACGTGGGGAAAGTCTGGTATCAGGTAAATGACAAACTGAAAAGGAAACAGCATTAGAAGCAAACATTGTTAGTATTATAGTATTATAATATTCTTGTAACAATAACCTTTTTGCTCTATGTTAGCTTTAACCTAAACATTCAAGCAAACACGATTCGGATACTGGATTCTGCTCACGGAGGAGTGGATTTATTCACAGTGTAACACAATCATAACCAACCACAGCATTGTAACGACAAGATATCCAACCTTTCTTCTACAGTTCCTGACAACTAACAAGAGCCTCAGTTACATTAACACTCGGACATTGCGTTGTGTACTTTTTTATAGACAAATGACTAAGGACTTACTTGTTCAGTTGGAACGGACACAGGACACTCAGAAGTCACTCCGCCTAGACTCTCTCGTAATCACTCACGACACACGACTGTGTCCTGCCTTTTAAGCTATCCTAATTATGCGTATAACCGACTCTGACCTTGATTGGTAGACAATACGGCAGCCCACATATAGGTGTTAACTGGGCTTGTCTAGCCACTTCTTTGTGGTGCATATTAATACTGGCAGACGGGCAAGATGTTTACAGAAGTACAATAATGTGAAGTACAAGTGATATACATAATGCATTTTGGCACATGATACATTTTGACACATTATTAGGCTGGCCACCAAGCGTTACATTCTGAAGATCTTAGACCTTTAACCCTCAAACACCCGAACGTAAAGTCACTATATTTTTATGTGCTATTTCAATTTTTTTTATTCTAAAAAAAATTCCTCCCGTGACTTTGACAGTAAACCTCTTCCACAAGTTCTCCTAATTTTTTTTTGAAGATCGGCATAAATTTGTAAAAATAACAACGGAAGTCATATGTAAGACTGTCTGGGGTCCAAACGGGACCCCAGCCGTGTATTTGCACTTTCCTACACACAAAATTGTTCGGATGTCCTCAATATGTCTTCAAGGAAGCATTATTGCTTTAATATTATGCAGTTTGCCAAGTAACCTCAACCTCAGGAATTATTTCAACAGGTTTTCAGAGGTTTGACAATTTGACAATCATATGAGGTCAAAGGTCAACCCCATTTTCATGCCTGCAGGCCTCATCCTATTTTGCATGAATTATGAAAATGAGCAGGAATTTTTTAACACTTAATCATGCCAAAATAAACGTCTTAATATGTTTAACCAATATATGTGCAAAGGTCACTGAAAGGATGCAAAAAGGAATGTAAATTTGAAAGAAACCAAATGGGGTCCATTTGGACCCCGTTCGGGCATTAACGTCACAAAAAAAGTTCGGGTGTTTGAGGGTTAAATTGCTAACAAAGTTTACTGTAATTTGTATTTATCATCATATCAAAGAACTACTAGTATATAGACATGTTATCTATCTTAGACAACCAGAATAATGCCTCATAACTATAAACTGTTGCAAGTTAAAAGACTTTTCTAATAGAGAAAAAAATGTCGAGAAACTGGAAATTACTGTATGCGTACCTATAATGACTGATCCTCTCTTTCTTTTTCTGCCAGGTGTATTCTGATGACAACTCAGTAGATAATGCCACACAGACAGTGTTTGACATGGTTACTACGAGGATGTACCAGTCCTTCAGCGACACGTTTGTGCCCACCTGGGTACTGGTGGTGACCTGGGACAGTGTACCCTCTGTCGAGGCAATGTACACAAAACAAAACGTAAGTCTAGCACTAGCAGTCTAGTATTTTGCCCTAATTCTTGAAAACAACATATGTTTAAAAACACTAAAATTGACAAAGATGTTTCAAATGAATATGTTTACGTCGATGAAGGTTAGACATCCAGGTAATACGATACACCAAAAAGCAGTTACTCAAGCAACTGGATATGATTTTGGAAACGTCAGACCTCAGTCACTGACGAAAGCTAAGGGATGCTAGCTGAAACGTCTGACGTTTCCAAAATCATATCCAGTTGCTTGAGTAACTGCTTTTTGGCGTATTTTTTTTACTTTCAAGCTCAACTAAAGCCTGTCTTTCAGTAAAGAAATTGATTTGTTCTTTAAGACGTTAGCTTTGAAACGTCTAAAGAGATACTTGTTATATGAGTTGTCAGTATAAGTCTTGCACACGTTTATCAATGATTTAAACTTAGTGTTATAACTGCATGCGCAGAATTAGATCAATGTCATGTTTCTTCTTTTAGCCAAACACATTTCAAGCCGTCCTGGCCACCGATGGATCAGATTCCGTCGCTTTCCTGACCTATAAGGAAGACGAGATGCTGTGGACCAATGAAACCCAGGACGTCCTTCTCGGGTACAACAGCGCTAACGGCGTCAACTTGGAAAACATCCGGCTGGCAGATCCGTACAGACCCGACCAAGTCAACGGGAACACGGGGCTGAAAGGACGATGGGCGTTTAAGTTGGAAAGCGATGCCACACGGAAAACGAACTACAAGAAGCTGTGTCGTGACTGGTACAAGACAGAGCCAGACCCTTCAGAGTGGATTGTAGGAGAAGGCCTGTGTCCCTGCACGCTACTTCAAGCACTAAAGGACCTACGCTACGCACCTGTTACACTGTCACCCTTTAACATCTACCTAATGCTTCTGGGCAATCAAGGTGAATACAATTTCATTTTTACATTCAGTACTACTTAAAAGAAGAAAAAATAATGTTAAAACATGGCATACCGGACTCTCAGACTTTAGGCACTGGTTTCGTAACGAGTGTTATATGCTATTGTCAAATTAACCCTAAACAGTACACCTGGGGTCCGCGCGGACCCCAGCACTGTATATTCTGTAATATCTTTTTTGTTTCTAAAGATTTTTTTCTGAAATTTTAGGTAATTGTCACCCACAAAGTTGTCTCTCAATACAATGCAGAAAACTCCGTTTCTACCATTCATAAAAAAATTATACCTGATTTTCTTTTGGGGTCCGCGCGGACCCCAGCCGGCTTTCGATCATAATGGATGCACTGGCGTTCTTATACATTACCTTATTTCCGTTTTTATATGTTTCTATGCACTCATCGTATGTCTAACAAGTTTTCAGAGAATGGTGCAGTAATAGAATTAAATTTTAATAAATTTGGTGTAATTATGACGTCATATGACGTCAGAGCTAATTATATAGTCCGCCATATTGGATTTTGACCAATGACGTCATCAAATTAGCATATTCTATGCATATTAAATTATTTAACTTATATTTAATTATGTAAGATGTTATTAATGTTGGAAAAGAAGTGTAATTTAATATAAAACTCAGAAAATTTTTATGTTTAAACCAAAATTACTTCTAATTTCAAAACAATTGCCTGCTAGAAACCCGTTGCCATGGCAACACAAAAAAACAACAACTTACTAGTATTAAACTAATATGAACTTTTTTCCAGAGACATTTTAGGAAAGGTCTCCAAATTTGATACTTCTAGCGCAAGCCGTTTAGCCGCTATCTGAGATCAAAGTTGGGCCTCAAAAGCCCCTTCAGTCTGAAATGGGTTTAAAAATCGGGTATTTCTTCTTGTCTTCTTTTCTTCACCAAAAAATAGAAAAAGTTCAAAATGTATGATTTTTGTATGTTATGTGGACACAGAGGTTCCCACATCAGTTTGCAAAACAATTGAGCTGGTAGCATGTTGATAATTTCTAAAAATTAGCAAAAATTGTTCTGGGGTCCGCGCGGACCCCAGGTGTACAGATTAATCTGTCCGGGAAGGTGTTCTGTTGAGGGTTAAACGTATTCGTGTTACACAGTTGAAAATATATTGTATAAAATAGAAAATTTGCACGGTATACATGTATATGCTGTGTGAGGACTTATATGGATATCCCTGCCTGTCCGGCAAAATAAGAAGTTCACACAATGTCAATGATAGCTTGGCATTTCGTTAGACCAATGAGAGTTTGGCTGAATGTCCATTGAATATTCAAATTTCTATGTTAAAAAATGTCAATTACTTCGTTTTCGTGGAGGTAGGTGGCCTATGGTATCTACATGCATTGTATAGCCTTCATGTATTGTTTAATATATGAAGGTTATTACTGCATCTTCATGATAACTTGTTTTCATTCTTAGATCAGGAAGTTTGCTTCAGTCCTCTGTTTGCCAGCCCGACTGGTTCCAGTGTAGACTGTTGTTACAAGTTTCTGGCCCTGAACACTGAGATACCCCTGGCTGGAAGTCACCACAGATATCAACGGTTCTCCCAACTTCACACTGGTAATTATAAACATTTTGTTGGACTAAACTCCAATGACGGCAGAATACACTGAGGAGATTTCCTGTTTGTTTGTTTGTTTGTTGCATCAATCAGATTCTATCAAATTTGATGTATAAATGACAACACTGGTGCACAAAGGAACGACACCACGAGTTCTAAGTAAGGAAAGGTAAAAGCTGACATCTATTACATCGGGACTGTGATTGGCTAGTGCGCAAGTATAAACCACGTGGGCATTTCGAGTCACAATATTTCCATTAGCAATGTTTCCACCAACGCCGGACAGCGTTTAGATCACTTTGGCCTATATACCCAGCCTAAACTCCCTCAAATCTGTTTCTTGTTTTTACCTGAATTCGATAGAATTGAGCAATATACGTTGACTTGAAAATAATCGTTTTCTTTCAGACTTTGACGTGAATCCCAAGTCCTGGTGCTGTAGCCTGTCTGAAGATGAAGACTTCTGTAACCTGTACTATGAAAAGAGGCATCCAAACAGCTGTTCTTTCTACAGGCCACCACGTCTAGGTACGCCTTACAGGAGCAATCATATCTTTAAAAATCAGTTTTATGATGGTGTAGGGTAGCTAATGATTAAACAACCAGCATAATTGATATTTCTTTATCATAAATCTGTCCTGTTTTCCAGAACGTTTCCTATATTAATGTTGTCAACTTTGATACACAATTAGACATAATTTTATCTCTGCTCTTGCTTATGTGGTATTGTTATAATTATTATTGCCTCCGGGGGAGAGATATAGAGTTTCACGTTCGCAGCAGTTTCTCGCGTTTGGGTGGACGGATTCTTTTGCGACTCGGTATATGTTTTGCTATTGGGCTGTAGATGATGCACGTTCTTTTGTTTTTATTGTGTTTTCGGGCGGGAAATGGTGCCTTTTGGTGGCCCCAGAACACCCCTTTGAGCGTGAAAGTGGTCGCGACCGTCGATCTTTGGTGTGTTTGAAGTATTCTCGGTCGGGTCCACTCAATACATTCTTTGTTTAAAAATATGCACCAAAACGCTGTTTTCCAGGGCTGCATAGCCAGATTCAGTGAAAACTGAATGCACAACCTTTGGTGATAATATATTTCTTTGTGGATTTATGGTGTTTTTTTTTACTTGGATCGAATCCGGAAGTGTCAATACGGGGGCACGATGTCTGGTAAAAGTCACAAGTATGCAAATAAGTATTATGCACACTTTTGCATATGTGCCTATATTACTACAATTTCTTGTAAACCCTTTTATATTTGACGTACTATAAGCAGCAAGCTTCTGCATGTGACATTTCGGACCCCAGTCACTATGTTTTCGATCAAAATATTTGTGGTTCTAATGTCTGATTTAACGGTTTCGGTTGTCATTCTGTTTCATTACGAGTTCCTTGCGGCAGATTAAATATAATTTCATAAGTTCATGGGTACATGTTATAAGCTGCAGATGAAAATGTTGACCTGTGTTAACACAACTTGGAACGCTAAATCTAGCACATGAAATTTAACACCATCAACTTTTCATAACAAACAGCATATAAGAATATACAATAAAAAGCCCGGAGGTATAAAATCTCAGATTTTACTTATTATTATCTTTGTTTCACAAGGAAGGACTGCAGACAGGATTTTACATGATATTGTAGCTCGTTTACCAGGTAATGTTAATGCATGATTGTTGCTTTTTTTAGCCATAACGTGGGGAGATCCTCACATGAAGACACTAGACGGTCTCGCCTACACGTTTAACGGGTTAGGAGAGTTCACCCTTGTCAAGACGAGTGGGGCCAGTGTTGAGTTCAGGCTGCAGGGGCGCACGGAGAAAGCCATCGCCAACGGTACCCAGGGAGTGGCTGAGGCTACAGTCTTCACGGCATTCGCATCAAAGCAAGATGGCTCCTCGACGGTAACTCCTATACTTGTTCATACTGGTTTACGAAGGACCCGGTCTATTAAGTAGTATGATCGGTATAAAACTGAAAGCATTCTTGTTATGGTCATGCTGCCTTGTTGCGAAAAGTCTGTCTTAGATTGTTTTTGGTGTTTCTTTTGGTGAAAACATTGAGCATGTGCGCAACAATTCTTTGTAAATGTTGAAACGCTAACGACACGGAAATAAAGTCTCATTCATTCATTCATTCATTCATTCATTCATTCATCCAACCATTCATTCATTCATACACAGTTTTAATCTTAGTTTCATCGTTCATGAATATTTACTGACTATTCTTTTTTTACTTAGGTTGAAATGGGCATGAACAAAGACCGGACAAATATGACACTAATGGTGGATAAACGGCCCATCATCATCACTGACCTACAGCAGAACGGTAAGGTGTGAGGATGGATGTATTAGAATTAGATTGGAAAGAAAAGTAGTCCATTTGTCATTAAGCCAATGACATGTTTGGTTGTTCTTACTATTGCTATGTTTTTAATTCACATTTTAATTGAAAATGGTACAATTTGAAAAGTTCTTGTAAAATTGCTCCCCTAAAGATCATAAAAAGGAAAACAATTACCTTGGAAAGGAACAAAGTTCCAAACACATTAGAAATGCAAGATGGATAATGGACACCATCCACAAAACCTAATCAGATGTTTAATGACAATCTGTAACAATTTCTGTGTTTCATGCAGGTGTGCAGCGTTTTGCCAATCTGACTCTTCAGTACAATTTTAACTCGAACCAGACCAGTGTGGTCGCCTCCTTCTCTTCGGGAATAACAGTGACCGTCACGCTCCAGAAACTCATGCTGAATGTACAGTTCGGAGCGCCGGATTCTTTCGAGAACACTACCCGAGGCATGCTGGGTAAGTTGGTTACTTTCTGATAAACAAAATTAACAAAAAATTATATAGCAAGGACCTATTTAGAAGGATATGAAATAGAATTCATAACAAACAGACAAAATATTTCTGCATGTTTTTTTTTTATAAAAAAATGTAAATTGATAACTTCGGTCCAGCAAATGGCAAAAGGACAGGTCATTTTATTTTGCCCTACAAGTTACAAGTAGAAAACAAGATAACTAACCAATGTAGAGCTCAATAAATCGTATTGTACAGTTAGTTATGTCTATTATATTAAATCCACAGGTGTTTGGAACGACAACATTTTGGACGACTTCACCTATCCTAACGGCACGGTACTGCAGGCACCAGAGGACAGAAATCTAACAGAGGAAGAAATCTTCCCATGGGGATTATCATGTAAGAAGCACGACATTTATTATGTTTACATTTTTTCTCTAGACAATTGTTTACTTATTCTAACAGAATTGTGTAGATATTAGATGTGTTGACAAATGTTATTTTTGTGTAATAATTTGCCATACAGTCCCATCATTATTTATTCATATCTTAAAACAAGAAGAACATTAATGCATTATTTTTTTTGTAGGGCAAATCAGACAAGACGAAAGTCTATTCACCTACGAGGATGGACAAAACGCAACTTCCTTTGCCAAGCCAGATTTCAGGCCAACGTTTCTCAACCAACTACTAGCAGCTGTCTCCGCCGGAAGACGAAGCGAGGCTGATGTTCTGTGTGGCACAAATGTAGAATGTCTCTTTGACTTTCTCAGCACAAACGACGCAGAAGTGGGAGAACAAACCAGATCAAGTATTGTGACTTTCGATTCAGACGCAGAGACACTGGGTTAGTCTACGGCGCACTTTTCAAAGATACTGTTATTCTTTCACAATTTTACAGTGGATGTCTTCAAGTTTGATACAAGCAAATGCATTTATCACTGTTAAGTTGCACTGTAAAAGAAAACTAACATAATTGGTACGGATATAGAAATATGAATGACAGAAATCCTTGTAGACACCGTACTCACTAGTAACATAATCATGTTTTTTTTCTTCCAGCCAACTTTCCACCCAACATCACAACCAACGCCACAGTCAATGGAATAGTTGGACAGCAGGTGGAACTACAGGTCATTGCTGTTGACCCTGAGGACAATCCTTTGAGATATTCCATTGGCAACGTCAACAACATTCCTGGGGCAACTATCAACCCTGGTATGTATGTTGTCCGATGTGTGGTAACGTTTTTTTTTTCATTGACTTGCTCTCTGACATTTTCGTGGAGATCCGTCAAACTATCTGAACGATTTTATGTCATGATGAAGCATTCCTTTGTATTTTCTTTTCCTCAAAACCACATCTGTGTTACCGCATTACAAAGTAGTACTTCCGTGTACAGAAGAACTGTTGTTATGCCAGGAATACATATAAGTTGACAGCATATGGGCGTGTAAGATTGACAGGCAGGATAAAAGCAGACCAAAAGCTAAGACACAGGAAATTACTGTGTACAGAAGGTGGCAGAAAGGTAGCAAGCTTATTATTTCATGAGGGAGACAATAATACAACAAAGTCTGAAAAACCCAATCCTTTTTTTTTTAGTTAACGGTATCCTTAGGTGGACTCCCAGAAGCCTACTACCAGTGCAACTAGAGATTATTGCCCAAGACAACAAAGGGGCCTCTTCGTCGACCTACCCCATGGTGAAACTCTGCAATTGTCAACACGGTGGAATCTGTAACTTTGTCACTGTGGACTTCACTGGAGAGATCAACCCTGTGGGACAGTTCCAGGTCTGTCTTGAAAAAAGTTTAGCACGTCAAGACATTTTTTATATTATTCAAATTATCCTTTGCCCTTCTACTACATGTATTTCAGAGCAGAATGAGTAACCGTTATACTTGTATCGAAAGTTTAATATTTAAAAGTATTGTTATTTAATGTCATTCTATCATTTATCTCTGAAGTAGCCGTTTGCTGCGAATTCTCTATGGCCCATAGTGAATTTGTAGCCAAACGGCTTCTTCAGAGAAAAATGATACAACGACATCAAATAAAAATACTTTTAAATATTAACCTTTCAATACATGTAAAACGTTGACTCATTTGATGCATATGTCCAAATCTGTACATCGGGTTAGTACATGTATACAATATGCTCCGTGTTATCAACGTTTTACCAACATGATGCATTGAGCCCGCTCTCTTTGATTCAGGTGAATACATCTTATGCATTCATTTGAATAAATGGTATTTGAACGGTGGTTAAATTTATGTTTTAGATTGTATGAAAATTTAAATTTATGTTGATGTTTATCGATTGGTTAAGAGATTGATTGTTCAGTTGTTAATAGTGCTTGATTATACCCGTATAGTGCAAGTGGAGAACATGCATCGATTGCACTGTGCATTACGTTTTTATTAAGTATACTGCACATTAAAAATAGATACTGTGCAACCTTTAAAGTAACAAAATTTCAACGAATAAAGACTAAAATGCAGCACAATAAATGTAACTCAACAAACAGTCGCTCCATGATAATGTATGATATGTATCTCGTCTTGTTGTTGTTAAACAGGTTGTTTCCTGTTCGTGTCCTGAAGCCTGGACAGGAGAGTTCTGTGAGACTGATAAGAATGAATGTGAGGAGGACCCGTGTTATCCAGGAGCGGCGTGTACAGATATGGTAGCACCTAAACATGGCTTCGAATGCGGACCATGCCCCAATGGTCTGGATGGGACTGGGGAGAAGTGTTATGGTCAGTAGGACGAAATTGTCCGTTTTTCCTAATTATAATAAACACATCTTGTATTATATTAGTTCTAATAAGTGTTGAATGTGCCTAATCGTTTTTTTTTGTCAAGCAGCTTAGGCCAAGGACATTACAAAGAGGTAGGAAGTCAGAGAAATGTGAATGTGCACATCACCAATATTGTAATGTCAATGATTTTACGGACTATCACCAGACCAAATAAAACAAAAATGTAGTCCCCGTCCTCAAAGTTCAACCACACTAGCTATTTGCGTTCCTAAAAAAAATATCCGTTGACTCTTTGATGCAATGGTATTTGCAAGTGTCTTTCTAATATTATGTGTTTTGTTTAATTTTGCAGATATCAATGAGTGTGTGCAAGGTCAGAAATGTGAACAGCACCATAACTGTGTGAATATCCTGGGTAGCTACACCTGTGGCTGCGACCTTGGTTACACCCTGGACAGCAATGGCCTCAACTGTACTGGTAAGCTACAGAGTTATATCTTATTACCTTCGCCAAGAAGGTTATGTTTTCAGTAGCGTTTGTATGTGTGTGTGTGTGTATGTGTGTGGTTTAGCAAGATAACTCGAGAAGCAGTGGATGGATTGGAATGAAACTTGGTAGGTGGGTAGGTCTTTATGAAACCTAGAAATGATTAGATTTTGGGCCCCCTGGCGGCTTTCCTATGTACTGCAGCTGAACTTCCGGTTTTGATATCTCATTTTCTGGACATGCTAGGGTCACGAATTTTGGTTGGTAGATAGCTCTTGGGATAGGGAAGAAGTGATATGAGTTTGGGTCCCCTATCGCCTTGTTCTGGAACTGCAGTAGCATTTGTTGAAAAAAAATTTGAAGGACGATAACTCAAGAACCGGTTGACGTATTGTCATGATTTTTGGTATGTAGGTAGTCGAAGTGATGCTTGACATAATCAGATGGCAATTTTGCAAATCAAGAGCTAATTTGCATAATTAATGAAGAAATTCTATGAATCTGCTTTGTTCGATAATAGAACTATGAAACACTTATAAAATCTACTTGAGAACGAGAAAAACATCTGAGGATATAGATTATGTAAATGAGGACCTACTTTGCATAATTAATGGCAAATTCTTATAATTCCATAGTTGTAACTGCTGCACCCTGAATTTCATACTTGCCACATTTGGAAGTTAAGTGAAGGTGAACATCAATAAACATAATTTATTCAAATCTAGCCTCATTTGCATAATTTATGAGGAAGTGAAATAATAGCCTTTTTGTTATGATAAGGCTGTCATTGGATGGAGAATATGATCAACTGATATAATCCATGCAAATGAGGCTCTTATTTACAAAATCAATGATTAAAATTGTATAATTCGTCACCCGCAATGGTTAACATCATTTGTCGAAGGTATGAGATCGTGGAACTCTTGTTCATTTATTTATTTCAACTTTGCCACAAGGACAGGGCAGAGGGAACAGGCGGTGCCTTTTCGAGGCCCTCTGTCCAGATAAAAGCATACATAAATCTAAAATACAACTAATAACAAATACAAATAATCACTGACAAAATTCTTAAAGGTAAGTAGTAAAACAAAAACAAATGTAATAACTACGATAACATAGGTTTAAATGGTACAATATAGGTAGAGACAGTAATAATAATAGTAATGATAGCAGTAGTAAAATATAAATGAGATCTAAATACAGAGGGTGTGCCAACTGTAGATGTTTTGCGGATCAAAAGAGTTGCGAGATATTATATGGCAATCTAGAAATTGCATTCTTTGATAGCCAGTAGAACAATGAGGTCAAAAATACTATTTACCAGATATTTGTGTCCAGCTGAATTTTGTTTTCACTGTAAATACATCTCATTCGTTTTTCTGGTATTTCTCATGGCAGGAATGCCATATAAAACTGTACACTTTTTCTCTAGATATAAACGAGTGCGACATTAGCACAGCTGATTGTGCAGTTGATGCAACATGCACCAACACAGATGGCAGCTTTACCTGTACCTGTACTACCGGATATACTGGCAATGGGACCTACTGCGCAGGTGATTACTTTACCTTATACCTTTTCTATAAAATATTTCATCAAACAATTAATAATTTGACTGTGTTTACAAGATACTGTTGTAAGACTGTATACGAATAAGACCCAGTGATTGCAGAAGAAGATGACAGACTGTCACCGAAACGTTGGATGCAAAAAACGTTTACTCGGTTGTTGAATACTGAACGTTACACACAATTTCTCCCAAAGTAAGAAATCTATTTCGTGTTGACCTATAATGAGATCAGCATAACTTCGAATGTTGGAAACACAAACAAATACACAAACACAAACGAATACTCATTGTTGTTCATTGTATAAATTATATCCTACCTATCCTTTTTCAGATGTTGATGAATGTACGACTAGTGCCTCCTGTGATCGCAATGCAGTATGTAACAACACTGTTGGATCCTACACATGCACATGTAAGGCTGGCTATGAAGGCAGTGGACGCAGATGTGAGGGTAAGTTGTATTTACTCGTTGTTACTGTCCTTCTAAAGCTTAATGTCTTACGATACAATTTTAAGAAGAAAGCAGGCCAGTTGTAGTAACGTGATCCAAAATTATTTCCTTTTTAAAAAACGTAATAAGAATGCCTAATATCAACGTTGGGATATTTTGATAGTAAAGGTAACTTGCGTTAAATATTTTGAAGCTAAAGTTTTATTTTGGAAGGTATTTTATCATCCCTGTGTACACTATCATACATTGCCCCTTTCCTCACCTTCCCTTATTATTTCAAGAAAAGGTAAGAGAAATGCAGATGATAGATTAAGTGGTAACACCTATGTGGCTTTATTTATATAACTATTTTGTAAACGATAGTGTTAATCACATGTGTGCAATGTAGTTAATGGTAGCATAGCCATATAAGTGTTTTTAAAGATCTAGCATGCACATGGCAGTGATAAAACAGACTTGTATTGTTAAGTTTCGTCTCTACTTTTGTATAACATTAAAGATAATGGTACTCCGGTGCAGTTGTATAACCACTACGCTTCTGGCCTCCATGTGGGAAAGAATATGCAATAAAGGATCATTCCTGTACTATTGCTAACCATTTGTCTCAAATTCGTTTATCTTATCCCTTAAAGACAAAGACGAGTGTGTTGATCCGGACATTTGCCACACAAATGCAAGATGTACCAACTCCATCGGCTCCTACAGCTGCAGCTGCAACTCTGGTTACCGCCGCAAGGGGGCAGTGTGCACCAACGTGGATGAGTGTGAAGAGCTGCTGGACAACTGTAGCCCGGGGCAGGGGATCTGTACAGATAACCCTGGGTCCTATAGCTGTGCGTGTAGGGGTGGATATGAAGGAGACGGGATCACATGTCAAGGTTTGTTACTGTTTCGATGTTTTCTTTGATGTACACCTGGTGCAATTTTTCTAATGATTTCATTCTCATCCCGACTGAATTAGTCTTTTGTAAGGTAGATTAGCCTCTTGGTATGTTTATGGTTATATAGCAGTAGGTACCAGACGCTGTAACGTCTACACATGTTGCGCAGTAACGTTATTTCCTAATGTACCTGGTACATCGCATTGTCTAGAAAACGCTGTGATACATACATGTAATATGGCCATTGCGATAGACCTTCTATTTTATACCATTTCTGATTTGTTTGTGAAAAGTTCACCATTAGTTGCAACAGGACATTTACTTAGTACTTTACCTTAACTTAGACCTTATTTTAGACCAAGTGCCTGATGGCATATCGCGGAGCAAACTTTAACTTTCTTTGATCAGCTCATTGACAACAAAATCCCAAAATCATCGAATAACGGGCATTATCAGTTGTTTGCGAGAGCATTTTTTGCAATTAACATTATCCATTATCTAATATGCAACTTTATTGCTTCGACGAAATAAGAGTGCTGTTATCATATAGTTGGCATATCATGTGTTGTCATATCACTTGGTCAGTTAAACAATAATCGAGTGATTATGACAAGATATTCTCGTAAGTGAAACTGATACCAATATTTAGATATCTGATTTACATGATGATGACTCTTCAGATGTTGACGAGTGTTCAGATGCTGCTCTCAACAACTGCACTGAGAACGCGGATTGCGCCAATACGGAGGGCTCTTATAACTGCCTGTGTACAGATGGGTATGAAGGGATAGGTACAGTCATTTGCACCGGTAAGTTATAAAGATTTTACTCTGAAGTCAAATTCTAAAAGGAAGAAAATTTGTGATATTTGTATTGTGCCCATGTGGTGGCATCAATCGCCAAGAGCCTAGGCTACCGGGCAGGAGATTGAAAGTCACGGGTTCAATTACTGGCAAGACGTTGTTTCCTTGAAAAAGGCATTTTGATCTACACCTCTTTCGTCACTCCACCCAGGAGTAAAATTTGTACCTGACTAAATTAGCTGGGGAGGTTAAAGGCAGTGAAAGTAGAGGGATGGGCTCCACCTCCTAATATCGTGGCTTAGTCGATAAACAACCTACTGCCCTGCGGCCTAAAAATGTGATGGTATTACCTTTAGTGCGTATTGTCTATCTTGTGATTACATATACCTTTCTTTTTTCTTTTAATTGTCTAATATAGATGTAAACGAGTGTGGAAGTGCTATAGATAACTGTGCTCAGGAGGCAACCTGCACAAACTCTCCGGGATCTTACAAGTGTTCGTGTAACGCGGGATTTGTCGGGAACGGGATTCAGTGTGAAGGTAAGCAGTTTACATTTCTCACAATGGATGAAAAACGTGTGAGCAATTATCATCATCTTTTCATGAGTATATTGCACTTACATTCTAAAAAGCAGTCGTTTTATTACTGATCAATGTCTTTCATATGAAAGACGACATTTCGTGTGACAATACCACTAGTGATCACCTTTCATACTTGTAGTAGACACTGCTTACTTGAAGGAACATATATGTTTTATTGAAAACAGAAAGGAGTCACCGTTCCACCTGCCATTTTGCACAATATTTCTGTAAGGATGCACAAGAAAATGTATATAAACCTGCATATTATATGAAGCTACAGTGATTACTATAACTGTTAGTTAGAAGTTAGGAGATGATTTGTTGGTCTAGTGGTAAACTAGTACATATAATTGCATTCCGTTGCCGCAGATATTGATGAATGTGTAAGGGGAGAAGCTGACTGTGACATCGACACAAAAGCCGTCTGTACCAACCTGATTGGAGGCTACAACTGTACATGTTATAATGGTTACGAAGGAGACGGTAGGCACTGCACAGGTAAGAACACACCCATCTTTCATCATTGGTCACTCGAGTATAATTCAATGCCTTATGTAGCTTGTTTGTAAAAAAAGGTGTAATATTAAAAAGAAATAAATGGACAAAGCCGTGTAAAAAGGGTTAAAGGGATTGTTAAGAAAATGAAAACTATGGCCGTCAAAAAATTAAGAATCAGTGAGGAAGAAACTGATGTGTATATCTCATTCTCCACAGATGTGAATGAGTGTATGACTGACAACGGTAAATGCTCTATGAACTGCTCCAACACTGATGGAAGTTATACCTGTAGCTGTGAGGATGGATACAGGCTAGCGGTCGATGGTTTCAAGTGTGATGGTAAAAAAATACGTTTTTACATTTTACCCATTCACCATTTGATTTAAAACGAAGATCAATGGCATCCGAAATGATTTTGCGATTGTTTTAAATGTTAAATTGAAATAGCATTTAATACTTTACTTTGCATTCAGATTAATTCAATTGCAAGCACGGTATCAACTTTGGCAACTTGACAAGTTGACAAATTTGATACCGTGGAACTTTTTAACCTCTTTCATTCCCCGTCCAAAGTTAGCTTTATTTAGCTTTTGGGGCGTTTTGTTCAACCATCTATCATTGTGACTTGTTGTCTGGACAATCACTTTACTAACACTGCATCATTTGTTATTCAAGATCTCTACTTGTTCACTAAGCCTCAGTTTTTTCGATTAACCTTTCTTTTGACACGCCAAAAAGCAGTCACTCAAGCAACTGAATATGATTTTGAAAACGTCAACGTTTGACGTTTTTAAAATCATGTCCAGTTGCTTAAGTAACCGCTTTTTGGCGTATCGTATTACCTGGATGTCTAACCTTCATTGACCTTTCTTTTAACATCTTTATTTTTAATATTATATTTGTACTTTCATTTTGGGGTTTTGTCTCGAGAATATTTCCAAACCACCAATATGAAACTGATTGAACAACAGCGACGTATTGCTATAGATATTGACGAGTGTGCAGAACAGCTGGATGACTGTGAACAAGCCTGTACAAACACAGACGGTGGGTTTAACTGCTCGTGCGTCCCAGGATTCATTCAAGTCGGGGACTCCTGTGAAGGTAGCGAACTTTCCCATAGAGCATTTCTTTCACACTCAGCCTGCTAAGGTAGCTTTTTGGTAAACTGGGTAGATTAGTGGATTAGAAAAAAAAAGCATTAGATGTTGTCGGGTCATATATATTATTGTGTTTGTTCTCCGAGTGCTTTGTATGGTTGTATGGTTGAAATGTATGTATGGTAAACGCTCCAAGTAGCATCTGCATCCACTACTGACCAACCTTAGCGGATGCTACTTGAAACGTTTGGCAGTTTTCACAAATTTTGCAATTACTTGAATAAAAAGTTTCTGTAATAGAATGATTCAACAAGTTGACTGTTCTTTTCAGCCTCTGTAAATTGCACCCTAACCGTCTGCACGAATGCGGATTGCTTTGTGGAGAATGGAATCGAGAGTTGCCTGTGTTTTTCTGGCTACAACATCACCTACAATGCCACAGTTTGCACTGGTAAGCCTGATGATAGCAGTTCAATACCAATGACAAAGTATAACATATTTGCTACGAATTCATGTCCAAAATTAGCCTAATCCATGTACAAATTAACCAAAACTATCAATTAAGTTTACTTTCAAACAAAAAGAAAAAAGAAGCAAGCCCTCAAGTGTACAGTTAGTAGATGTAATAAGCAAGGTTGATGTGACTATTTAGTTTTTAGTTAGCACTAAACATTCTAATGTGTACTAGATTTGTTTCTAATGATCATAATTATGAAAAATTTTTAGAAAATTATACTGACAGAGGTACATGTAGTGAAATTGTATCACAGACATCGACGAATGTTCAAGTGACACCCTGAATACCTGCGACCAGCTGTGTAACAACACAAACGGAGGTTACACGTGTGGTTGCGACAGTGGCTACATGATTGGTACTGATGGTCGAGCATGCACTGGTGAGATATCATACTAGTATTTGTTTTCCCCAACATGCAACTGACAATAACAGAGATTTTGATTGCTTTTCAACCTTATTACTACGTGTTTTCAATTTTAATCGTGCAAGAGTTAACTACATTTTCCATAACAGGAATCTTTTTCAAGGTTTGGGAGAGTTTTCTGTCTCTACTTTTTCTAAGTTGGGCTACGTAAATTCAGTCAGTCACAGCATGAGTATGATCCAATTTTGCCATGCTCATTTTAAAAATAACTTTTTTTTTCAACATTTGATAGATACTGATGAGTGTTCAGACAGCAGCCTGAACGATTGTGATCCCAATGCCTTCTGCAACAACAACCAGGGAGGGTATACCTGTAGCTGCAGACAGGGCTACATCGGCAATGGGACATCCTGTAAAGGTACGTTAACATTCTCTGAGCATTACAAGAAAACTCAAGATACCTTACAATATACCATGCCAGTGGCGGCTGTCAGATGCTCTGATCCGTACTGTATCACAGATTTATTGAATTTAACCAAAACGGTTTTTTAAACTTTTGAATGACAAAAATGAGGTACGGACCCAGGTTGACTTTTTGACTTACCTATGCACCCAAGCCAACGAATTTGGCACAGCAAAAAGCTAGAAGCATCACTTTAAAGGTAGATCATCGTAGCGAACGTTAAATAACTAGGTATCTCAGGAAAAATAAGTACTTGTACATCAGCATCAGATAGCAAGGATACAGTCATGATATAACTGTTTAAAGCTTTGCATGATATAAACATTATAGAAGATTTGATGCGCTCGGTGCTTCTATGAAAAGTAAAGGCGCACGGCTCAAATCTTGGAGTTACATCGTTCCAAAAATAAAAGCTGTCTTAGAGGCTGTTAAGTCATATAAATTGCTCAAGACGATGATGTATTTTGTTATGTATCAATTTTCACGCAGATAACGATGAGTGTACATTCGGCAGTCGAATTGAGAATTGCAGTGCGAATGCTCAGTGTTTCAACTTCAACGGTGGTTTCAACTGCACCTGTCGGGACGGGTATACAGGAGACGGCTTCTTCTGTGCCGGTAAGGTCTTCTTTGCTTCCACCGTTCATTTGTCACAAAGTGTACATTTTGATACTCAAAAAAGATAAACATGTATGATGTAAATATATATCGTTTCTGACTACAATTGGTATGTTTAATGGTATTGTCCATAGATGTGGATGAATGTACCGGTGATTCAGCACACTGCCATGAACAAGCAGTATGCACAAACGTCCTGGGCAGCTTTGAATGTACCTGCAAAGATGGGTACAACGGCACCGGAACAGTATGTGAAGGTACATGAAATAGATTAACCTCGTCCGGTAAAAATACCTGGCGATCTTTAATGGTATCGTTTTAAAAAAAACAATATGGGGGGATATAATAAGGGAACTCCAGGTGATATCTCAGCGATCAGCTATAACATTGTAACACCGCTGAATGATAACATTGAAAAACATTTGATGTGGTTTGGTTAATGTCCCTAATATTAAAGATCTGTGTTATCCATGTAACGATATATACATAGTATAGAATCGTATAGTATGTAAATGATGATGCTGTACAGGCAATGTACGCATCGGACTTGTCCGCCACCAGCGGTCGTGCAGCAGGAGAGAGAGGGGCCCCTGACAATCTTCGAAAACGAAGCTAAGCCAAGAAGAAGACAGGCAATGCCTAGCTGTAATAGCTATCAATTTGCATCACTAAAGAATGTGCAAAATCATTACTTTAAGGATTACCAACATGGTGATGATTATGATGAGGATTATTATGTTTCAATGACTGACTAGTACATAAATTTCGTTCAAGACATTGATGAATGTGAAGACGGGATTAGTCAATGTGATGGAAACGCAACTTGCACCAACACTGCTGGCTCCTACACCTGCACATGTGATGATGGGTACATAGGTACAGGGAGAACCTGTACAGGTAAGCACTCGTGACTTGTGTGACCCTCACACCCAGACCACGATTCAACTCTTTAGAGTTAAAGAAAAAAAGGATGCCTTCAGAAAACTTCTAAGAGCATAAAGCGTTTTGTCTTAAAACGTTTATTCTCTATCTTTAATCCTTACATCATTCCCAATCCCATCATCTGCTCTATTACTCCATACTAGTCGTGTACGATTCACTACTTAAATGTAATTAATAAGTAAGAGTAGAAACCTTGATCGTGTTAATATTACTGATCTGTATGGAAACTGTCAATTTTGTGTTATCTATATACACCCTTAACTCGTTTTCAACAGTAAATAACATTCCAAATGCTCAAATGTTTATCCAAATCTTCTGCCAGATGTGGACGAGTGTTTAAGTGGGCAAAATAACTGCCATGAACAGGCATTATGTCTAAACACGGAGGGCAGCTATGTATGCTCCTGCAATACTGGTTTTACAGGCATCGGGACGTATTGTGAAGGTAAGCTGGGGTAATTTTTTCTGCCACACATGCGAATCTGTTGCATAACTTATACCAGTTAACACTTATTTTCATTATTTTCTTTCATCAAGAGTTTTTTAGCTTAAAAATTCTAGAACACTTCATGTTTCCTCCACTCTTGTAAAACATTTTTTTTCTTCGGGGGACTCATTACCTAATGTTTGTTTCCCTTAACTTTTTATATTGACGTATGTAATTTTAATTTATAAACCATTATAATTTTCTATGATGAATGTAATTTCTATAGTATTATTCTGTAGTAATTTCATCAATCATAAGTGGTGTCACCATTAAAATCAAAATGTTGTTATCCTCATCTTTGCCAAAATACAACTGTATTTACGTTTACTAATCCTTTAAAGATTAATATTTGCAAGTAAATATATCAATATTTACAAGTAAATATATTATATAGGAACATGTTTTATTGACACAGAAGATATTGTATTTTTGATGACGCTGATGCTAATAAGTTTACCATATTTCAGATGAAGATGAATGTAAAAAAGGCACAAATACCTGCACAGGAAACTCGGTGTGTACGAACACTGTCGGTTCCTTCACTTGTCCCTGTAAGTCTGGTTACTTTGGGAGTAACTGTGTGGATGTCCATGAGTGTGAGGACGGCATTGACAACTGCCATGACCACGCAGACTGTACAAACACCCCTGGTTCCTACGGCTGCACTTGTCATTCTGGTTACTTTGGAGATGGAACGGTCTGTACAGGTGAGAGAATTTTCACAGTTTGATACAATATTTGCTTGGCATGACCTAATGAGGTGTATGTCAAAAATTTATGTGAATCAAAAAATGACACGATTTGTGTAGGGCACAGATTTTAAGCAAGTACACATGATAACTAAAGATGTGTATTAGTATGTTTAAATTTACCCCGTGTAGACCAGCATAGGCAGAGTTTGATGACCCGAACATATAATTTGTTCAGTAGTCATTTCCATTGGGAACAAAATGTAATTGCTGTAGGCTTTGCAATAGATTTAACTTTATAATCATTCTGTGGAAAAATGTCTGAAAGTATCATCTTATGTCTTAAGTATCTACATGACAACGTTTTTGTGACCAAATACGTGATTTCTTTTTTTGCATCAGATATTAATGAATGTGAAAACGGAACGACTCAGTGTGATGGAAACGCAACGTGCACCAACACTGTCGGCTCCTATACCTGTACATGTAATACTGGGTATACAGGCACAGGGAGAACGTGTACGGGTAAGTTATAATACTTGTTTTATTATCATATCATATCATAACTGATTCCTTCGTTGGTACATTTACATGCACATACTTCCAGCTTAGCCCCCGGTTATCTACTCAATGCATGCATTTGCAACCACCAAATACACAACTATCACACTAGACAAGCACAATTATTACACAGACCCAACTACACATCTAAAGCAGGCCAACGTACATTTGCATATAGAGCGGCAGTAACTTACAATTCTCTAAACACTTACACAAAAAAAGCACCCACCCTTAAATCTTTTAAAGAGAGACTGAAATATGACTAGTACTGACCTTCTGACACTCCACTCCTTTCGAAAAATGACCGATTATAATTAAAGTATTTTTTGTTATTTACTTGATTTGTATATATGGTTTTTTACTAATATGTTCAAGTACTTTATTGTTTATGATCTACTAGTCCTAAGTTTGTATTATTTGAGCTTGACCTCTGACATTTCACCTCCGACTGTATTTTAATTTATGATTTCACTGCTATATTCAATTTTTATCATTTTATATTGCTTTAATTCCTGTATGGGCTCCCTTGGAAATCAGTCCCAAGGGGACTGAAGGGACCACCCATGTGTCTTGAAGATTAATAAATAAATAAATAAATAAATGTGCAACAACTACTGGGAGACGAGTACAACCAACTGACAGAGATCTCGAAGTAGATCGCCAACCTTGCTCGCGACAAGGGGCAGTGGAGGGACCTTGCAGATGGCCGATGATGATAAACATGCAAGACGATTCTGGAAGATTGAGTCTGTCACAGACATTGTTGGTTTATACGTATACATTAGCAAAGTTATTTTGTCACAGCCATTTTGTCAACATGTGAAAACTTTCGATGTCCGTCTGCCATGTTCTTATATGACAAAATCACTTACTTCTTTTACTTTGGCCGAGCTCCCGCTAGAACCAATCCCGAAGGCACTTGCCATCCCTTTCTGTCTATCATCATGGACCGGAGCTCCCTCACCTCAGTAAGGCCGGCATCTGGCTTGAGGTTGTCAATGTAGGTTATCCAGGGACTGCCCCGATTTCTTTAGCCTCTTGTAGACTCCCAAACACGTTTGGAAGCCACAGTATCAGGATGGCTGACACAGCGCGCTGCCAGCTTCATCCTGCAAGTTTTGTTGACAAATTTGCCTACTTTTTTCTAGATGTTGATGAGTGTGCAACGCAGCCTGACAACTGTGATGACAACGCAAACTGTACGAACACTCCCGGATCCTATAGCTGCATGTGTTATACTGGTTACTCTGGAAATGGTACTGTCTGCACGGGTGAGAAAAGTTTCTAACGTGTTCATAAAATATTTGACAGTGATGTGTTTCAGACAAAAATATTTATTGCATGATTTTGTTAGATTGCATGATTTTGCATTATTGGATGATGATGTTTTTTCTTAGATTCTTATCTACTTGTTCATTTTGTATTAGGCCAACAGCAAATAATTTCTACGGCTGACTTCAGAGCGCGCATTGATTGTCGCCTGATTTTGGAAAATAAAAGACAACAGATTTTGTTGCCTTCTGAAAGAATCAAAATATGAAGAGAGGAGCCAAGACAAGGCTTTGATGCAGTGATGTACTTCATCCGTTTGTGTGATGTTCCCACTGAACTAAAACCACGTGTACAATGATTGAAAACTTTTATTTTTCAGTGACAGTAAAGTGACAATAAATGTTGTAATAGTAGGCAGTAAACGTAACACAATATTGTTATAATTTCTTGTTTAACAAGGTTCATTAAGTCACAATTTGTAAAATGTAGGAATTTTGTTTTTGGCCCACCTTGTATTTTTCGCGTATCGCATTCGATTTTAACTCTCCGGAATATGGCATCCATAAAATTTACTTGCTGTGGCCATACATCTGTACGTTGCTGAAGATCAGCCGTCTCCAGTTGACCTGCCTGTGCTGACACAAGTAATGACATGTAGCATTGCCAATAAATACGAATACAGAATACAAATACCATTTCAAAGTTCTGTGAATGAACATTTGACACAATCCGTACTTGAGATACATTATAAAAGATGGCAAAGATAGTAAATACAAATGGAGAAAAATATTGAAATAATTCCTGATATAAACCACACTTACAGCAGTGACAACAGAAAACACCCGAACTCCAACAACAACTCCAACACCAATGACTGTCACTCCAGAGCCGCGTAAGTTCAAAAAATTATTCTATTTCATATCATCTCCTTAATTCAGTTGCTTTTGGTAGGAATGGTACGTACCTTTTGTTATCATAGACTTTTTTGTTTTAAATTCTACATTTTCACATGAAAGCCACGATATGTTGTACCAATTCATCTTATTATTTATTATGTTATCTTTTACTAACGGACTCTGAATTTTGGTATTTCATAGCAAAACCACGAAAGTTTGTACCAGCCCAAATAACAATGAAGATGGAGTTTCGGACTCAATACAATGACAAGACTTCAGCAGACTACGTGGAGTTATCATCACAGTTGAAAACATCAGTAAGTGAACAGAATTACTTGTTTGTGTGTCCAACATATCAACTTACAACTAACTCTTTCAATCTGTATTTCATCTTGAGGCCATGGTACTAAATGTCGTTAGATCATCGTAACGCTAGGAATTAAGGTGGTGTTGTTGGCTGCCAACTCAAAAGCCCTATTATTGCATGACACGGCCCATTTTCAATTTATAGCTTATTTTGAAATACCATAGGTCGTTGGGTTGCATACATCTAGTATGTATATTCATAATCACTTATTGTTGATCTTTTGTCATCTTATCACTGCTAGCTCTCTGTCATCTACACCGGAATTCCTGGGTTCATCGAGATTATCATTCTTCAATTAGTGTAAGTAGGGGCAATATCACTTTCCGGTCCATTATTACCTTCGCCAAGAAGGTTATGTTTTCAGTAGCGTTTGTCTGTGGGTATGTATGTGTGTGTGTGTGTGTGTGTGTGTGTGTGTGTGTGTGTGTGTGTGTGTGTGTGTGTGTGGTTTAGCAAGATAACTCGAGAAGCAGTTCATGGATTGGAATGAAACTTGGTAGGTAGGTAGGTCTTCATGAGACCTAGAAATGATTAGATTTTGGGCCCCCTGGCGGCTTTCCTAGGTACTGCAGCAGAACTTCCGGTTTTGATATTTCGTGATCTAGACATGCTAGGGTCACGAATTTTGGTTGGTAGATAGCTCTTGTGGTAGGGAAGAAGTGACATGAATTTGGGTCCCCTAGCGCCTTGTTCTGGAACTGCAGGAGTCATTTGTTGAAAAATTTGAAGGACGATAACTCAAGAACCGGTTGACGTATTGTCGTAGATTTTTGGTATGTAAGTAGTTGAAGTGATGCTTGACATAATCAGATGGCAATTATGGAAATCAGGAGCTAATTTGCATAATTAATGAGGGAATTCTATAAATCTGCTTTGTTCGATAGTAGAACTATGAAACACTTACTACTTACTTAAGACATCTACTTGAGAACAAGAAAACATCTGAGGATATAGATAATATAATTGAGGACCTAATTTGCATAATTAATGGAAAATTTTTATTATTCCATAGTTGTGACTGCTGCACCCCGAATTTCATACTTGCCACATTTGGAAGTTAAGTGAAGGTGGACATCGATAAACATAATTTATTCAAATCATGACCTCATTTGCATAATTTATGAGGAAGTGCTACAATAGCCTTATTGTTATGATAAGGCTGTCATTGGGTGGAGAATAGGATCAACTGATATAATCCATGCAAATTAGGCCCTTATTTACAAAATCAATGATTACAATTGTATATTTCGTCAACCGTAAGGGTTAACATCATTTGGCGAAGGTATGCGATCGTAGAACTCTTGTATTGTAGTATGCAACTTGTATGCAGCTTTTAATTCGAAGAAATTTCAAATACTAGAAACCATGCTAACTTTAGACACCTAGACCAGTTACCAGATCCAAAACATTTCTAGGCTATTATTGCATACAGTTACTTGTATGGGCTGCTATGTTGCCATTTTGCAAAGTATGTTGCTTACATCTTTGTTTTTAACCTTTAGCGAGGGTAGTGTAAAGGCCCGATACGCCGCTGTTTTCGCCGTGGAAGAATCTCAACCTGACAGCATCATCCAGGATATGGCTAGGACGAACCTTCAGCAGGCGAACACTAGCGGCAGGTTTGACCCCGCGCTCCAGGTCACCAGTAGTAACAGCCTGCAGCCGATTGTGCTTACGGAAGAAGGTAGGGTATTAATGGTAGACACCGTGAAACACAAACAGCAGCATATGGTCACGCTTATTGACAGTTTAAGTTGTTGAAAGGAGTCACGTTTCTTTATATCTCCCCATGACATTTCTAAAAGAAAATCTCTTACGGTATGTTGACAGCACATGGGTAGGAAGATTGACAGAAGGTCAAAGGTTCTACAGAAATTGGCAATGAGCCCGTAAAAATGGGGGGGGATAGGGGAAGTCAGAAAAACGAGGATTGCATGCTTTCATGGTGTCTGAAATCTCCGATTTCTTATTCAATTACAATCTACTGTAGAGTTGGAGCAAGTGGTTGGAGGATTCTGCCAGGATGTGCAGTGTGGGGAGGGGGCGTGTGTTCACGGAATGAGCCGTACCCCGGAGCTGTCATAGCGGAGTGCCAATGTCAGGAAAACTTCTGCAACACGGGGACCTGTGAGTACAACGTTCAAGAGGGACCGAAATGCACGTAAGTATCAAAACTACCCTCTTTCGGATAAAATATAATAGTCGAGTTGACTTTTACGTCCAACACAACAGATGCCTGAAAATTTGTGAATTTTTAACTGATACCAGAAAGTCATAGTTTGGTCAAAGGTTGTAATGTTTTGTTGTGTTTTGCTGTAGAGAACGGAAAGTTCGAGGCTTATTTTTTTTAGGCCGAACTGTTAAATTTCTGATAGTGCAACGTTTGATGATCAATTGCCGCTTGCTACAATGTACAGCTGCCCGGCAGTAGAGGGTTCTTGGTACGGAGGGGAGCGATGTCAGATCCGTTTGACCCAAGCGGACGTGATCGGTATTGCAGCAGGTTGTTTGTGTGCGTTGCTGGTGGTCGCCCTGCTGGTGGCTGTCTGTATGGCCAAGAGGTCCAGACATTCGGCAAAAATGAAGTAACGTTAACTTGGCTTCTCCGATCTGTTTTCCCGCCACGACGTACATTTCTTTAAAGCCTTTGCATATAGACTTTCTATGGGGATTGAGATTTTTTAGATCTTTCCCTGCATATTGTATATGCCAGAAAAGCATGAATTACATAATCAAGATCAAACAAGCTGATTCCGACCTGCTCTTCTACCATGATGTAGGCATTCTTGTATCAGTCCGTATTTAGTGTTTATAGCTATGTGGCTGATTCTCTAACGACCGTTACCTTTGTTGCTGTTATTGACTGTTCATTTATTAACAAGGTTTTAGGTACAGGGTTTACGTAAAGCGTGAACATTTATTGTAGTTACAGGATTAGCTCACCTCCCGTCACCCTACCCAACTACTACACCGCCTCAGAGTCGTGGCAACCGTTTCGTGGCCTTCCGGTCACTGACCTGAGTGAAGACCAGGACGACTACCTTTCACCTGTGGTAAATGAACATTTCATAAATCAAAGAGCTTCGTGAGTTAACGTTAAAAGCAGCCTCAAAGCAGCCTCCCCTCTCTCTTGATACAGAGAACTGTGAAAAGTATGTACGTATGGACATAAACTTACAATGTGTACAGCTTTATACATACAAAAACTGTTTTTTATTTCACTCACTCACTATCCTGGTTTAGATTTTACTGCTGCCGGTTTCCCTGTCCCAGGGGTGGGCAGCAGTCGGCTGTTAATTTCACTTGAAGAAAATCAAATTTGTGTTTTCCTTGATGTTTGTGAATTTGGGACGTTCTTATCTTCTGGCGATGTTACCAAAGAAGTTGATGATGTGAGCAGCCATGGGACTACATTGATGAACAAAAAACTTTAAAATATATTCCAACTTTCTCCCC
>NW_017803881.1:186368-187962 GCF_001625305.1 Branchiostoma belcheri
TCCCCATGACATTTCTAAAAGAAAATCTCTTACGGTATGTTGACAGCACATGGGTAGGAAAGATTGACAGAAGGTCAAAGGTTCTCAGAAATTGGCAATGAGCCCGTAAAAATGGGGGGGGGATAGGGGAAGTCAGAAAAACGAGGATTGCATGCTTTCATGGTGTCTGAAATCTCCGATTTCTTATTCAATTACAATCTGGTGTAGAGTTGGAGCAAGTGGTTGGAGGATTCTGCCAGGATGTGCAGTGTGGGGAGGGGGGCGTGTGTTCACGGAATGAGCCGTACCCCGGAGCTGTCATAGCGGAGTGCCAATGTCAGGAAAACTACTGCAACACGGGGACCTGTGAGTACAACGTTCAAGAGGGACCGAAATGCACGTAAGTGTCAGAACTACCGTCCCCCGGATAAAATATAATAGTCGAGTTGACTTTTACGTCCAACACAACAGATGCCTGAAAATTTGTGAATTTTGAACTGATACCAGAAAGTCATAGGTTAGTCAAAAGTCGTAATGTTTTGTTGTGTTTTGCTGTAGGGAACGGAAAGTTCAAGACTAATTATTTTCAGGCCGGACCGTTAGAAATGCTGTAAGTGCCAGATTTGTGTTGTGTTGTGCTTTGCTGTAATGAATGGATAGTGCATCTTTTAATGATCAATTGCCGCTTGCTACAATGTACAGCTGCCCGGCAGTAGAGGGTTCCTGGTACGGAGGGGAGCGATGTCAGATCCGTTTGACCCAAGCGGACGTGATCGGTATTGCAGCAGGCTGTTTGTGTGCGTTGCTGGTGGTCGCCCTGCTGGTGGCTGTCTGTATGGCCAAGAGGTCCAGACATTCGGCCAAAAAAGAAATGAGGTAACATTAACTTGGCTTCTCCTAACTAACTGTTCCCCCACGACGTACATTGCTTTGAAGCCTTTGCATATAATACTTTCTATTTGGAATTGAGATTTTTCAGATCTTTCCCTGCAGAATGAAAGACGTTATCCCTGCATATTCTAGATGCCAGAAAACATGAATTTCATAATCAAGATTAATCATGCTGATTCCGATCTGCTCCGCTCTCCTACTATGATGTAGACATACTTGTCTCAGTCTGTATTTATTGTTTATAGCTATGTGGCTAATTCTCTAACCTCAGTTACCTATTTTGTTGTTATGGACTGTTCATTTATGGTTTTAGGTACTGGGTTCATGTTAAGCGTGAACATTTATTGTAGGTACAGGATTACCTCACCTCCCGTCACCCTACCCAACTACCACACCGCCTCAGAGTCGTGGCAACCGTTTCGTGGCCTTCCGGTCACTGACCTGAGTGAAGACCAGGACGACTACCTTTCACCTGTGGTAAATGAACATTTCATAAATCAAAGAGCTCCGTGAGTTAACGTTAAAAGAAGCCCCCCTCTGTTTTGATGTAGAGAACAGTATCTACATATGAACATAAACTTACAATGTGTACAGCTTTATACATACAAAACCTGATTTTTATTTCACTTGAAGTAAATCCAACTTGTGCTTTTCCCTGATATTTGTGATTTTGGGACGTTATTATATTTTGGTGATGTTGCCAAAGAGGCTAATCTCTCTCTCT
>NW_017803881.1:187982-217046 GCF_001625305.1 Branchiostoma belcheri
TTCGTTATCATTCTCTGACTATGCTACATTTTGAAAGTCTCTTCGCCCGCTTCAGTTAAAGATCCCTCGCCCATCGGTGATGAAACTAGCTTCTCCTAAACACGATGAAGATGAAGGCTGTTTCCAGGTAGGTTATATAATTTACACTACATAGTCGAGATTTGGCACCATTCTTATTGTCCAGTTTTCTTACATTTACTCTGTTTAATCACACTTGTAAATAATGGTTATTTTTTCTTTTCTTTTAAGACCTTTGAGTTCAAGTTCTGGACATGAGGAACCGGCAGCGAGAAGATAGTTACAAATGAACATCACGATGACTATGAATAAATTAGCCATGTCATTATACATTAAATACATAAAAATAACAGTTTCAATTTCAACATTAAAAACTTATATGACAGACATATATGAAATACTAACACAATACAATACAAAGTATTGAAGATGGTAGTATTCGAATTAAACTAGGTTCTGGGTAGAACTAGGTCCTGAGTAGAACTGTAACCAAAGTCCTCGTGATCATTTTGATATCGTCTTGGAAAAATTCTATCCAGGATTTCTGGAGTTACAGTCTTTTTCCCAAGGCCATTTTCTGTATAATCTCCTTGCTCCAATTTACATTTACTTTAAAAAATTCTCATATGAATAAACTTGTATGTAATAGAATGAATTTTACTTCGTTTGTCATTCTTGTTTTATTTATTTAATATCAGCTGTACATGATATCACTTTTCTTTGATGGTCGTATTTTCCATAACTATGAAAATGTGTACAACCTAGATAACTAAACTGAGAAAAGGTACGAAAGTTGGTAAAATGTAAAAAAAAATGACAAACATTACGACCTAACGAATTAGTAACCACTAAAACTGACCATAATAAGACAAAATCCATACCTGTGCAGCATCATGATAAAACTTCACCACTTGTCAGGCTGGTAAATCCGAGTTTAATGGTACCAGTTCATTTCAGCTGAAATTGCATTGTTGTTAGTCTTAACTAAAAGTGGCGCGGACTGACTTAATATACGTATATGCGCACATGCGCACTACTCACCCATGCGAAACCATAGTGACAGGATTTCCGTCAATAAGAGACGAAAATACACCATTTACAAAATAACCCTGTCAATAGTGCAACATTTTCTGTTATTGACAGGATGATCCTGTTAATAGGCCAACTGTCACGTGCTATCATCGTCCTTTCTTCTGTGCTGTCTTTGATGTCATAGTGACTACTCATGTCACCCGTCTTTATTGTCTGCAGTTAGGACTTCCTTGACGACATGAAAATTGAAGGACGACCGATGACGTATGTAACCGGGCCCTAATAGTGACACGATGCCTCGCAACAGGCTACATAAGGCCATCTAACTATTATTTTTATATGACTTAAAAAAAAAACATATCCATAATTGATTGACAAACCGTATACAGCAGACCAAGGACTTTATTTTGAGTTTTTTTTTCAAACATTCGCGGTTAAGTGCATAGTTACAGACCCACGTCAGTAAAAGACCACGCCAATCAATTCTCGTTACACTGTTACGAGCATGAAAAGGCGTTTTCATTTTTCCAGAGTAAGGCCATCTATTGTCACCTGTAGGCAATAATAATAATAATAATGATATAATAAATGGTTTATTGGCCAAACATCACCCGTGTAATTGCAGCCTTATAGTGCTGAATTGATCAATGGTATGGGTTTACAATGGTACAATGATACAAATGGTAATAATACACATAATGATACATGGTACATATTTGTTCCACATTTTTGTGGAACTGCCGTAACTGTCTGTGCGGCGCTGGCTGCCATTCGGCGCCACAAGGTGACTTCAATACGGCTTTTCCCAACCGAAGTTAGGTACCCATTCACACCTGGGTGGAGTGAGGAAAGTCGTGTAAAGTGCCTTTCCCAAGGACACAACGTCTGGCGCATATCGAGGCATGTCCCGCGGGTACGACTCGGGATCGAACCCGGGTCTCCTGGTTCACAGTCGAATAATCTACCACTACGCCACCCGAAGGCACCAGACAATATCACTAATATTTCAAATTTAATTACTTAACTTCTGCCAGGCAATGTCCCATGTCATTTGGCGTCGCCATGGTCGCAGAGCAGACTAAAAAACTTTACCGGAACGAGGACGTGTGTCTCCCATCTATTGCTACATACACTTTGTAAATAGGATACATGTCTTGGCATTTTTGTTGTACTACAGATACAGTTTTTTTTTTACCTTGTGCATATGTTATTCACTAAAGATGTTTGTTCTCGCTATTCCCTCCTCCCCTGGTTATTGGATGACTGAAGGACGTAAGTCTAATGCAAACAGGAATGGGCTGGAAATGACAACAATAACAACCAATTGTGGCATAACAGTCTGGGTGCCATCATCCATATTCAGCCATTGACAGTAGAGAGTCGGTGGTAACTACGGCGGACGGTATCCAGGCAAATATAATAAAAGTCTTGAAGCAAAATTTGACTGAGAGAAAGAGCAACAGGTTAGAATAGCCCATGAACAGTTTGTAGACGGCATCGTACTATATTTTCCCAAAATCCAATCCATGGCCAGAATTGCTTGGCCAAAAAAGTTAATTTCGACGTAGAACGGGAAAAGATAGGTTCTTGGAAACGCCATTTCATCAATGGTGAAAATAAATACCCTTTAATATTTGATGCTATGTTGCTCCGGCATTTCACCGCTTGTTTGTAACAACATCGCACATTGTACCAGCTGTACCATTGTGCCCAGGTAGTTCCCTGTATTCCTCGTGACCGTTGCAAGACGAATTTTACTCTAAGATTCTGTTAGAGTGACGTAGCCTGCTTGTATGTCTCCCACCAACCACGAAAAAAATAGTCAGAATTCAAGTTGATCATATCGGTGACTTTTATTTGGCTTTTTGTTACGATACCCCCCTCAATTAATACTTCAATGGTTTCACCCTGATTGACAGGATAAGGACTGTCACTTTTCTGCGCTACTCCTGACTGAGTTGAGGTGTTGCTGACGTGGTTTCGCTTCTACCGAAAATATACTGTTAGGAACAGTGGGTTCGTGTTGACTCGGAACTGTATTTCCACCCATTCTTTTCTAACTGTCGGGACAACCATAATCAAACTATAAGGGCAGGCAAAGTGGTACAGTAGCGTTCGGGGAGTATTCTATGTGCCCCTTTTTTTAGTTTTCTTTTGACCTGTTTGGAAGCAAGCGAGAAAAAAAACATGACAGGATTTCAACTGTGTTGTGCCGTCACGATCTGCTGCATCTTTGGCATCGCTGCACAACCAGGTGAGTAAAAGCAACAATACTTAGAATTCCTGTTTTTTTCCGAAAATAAAGTGTTATGTTTTGTTTCAGTGAGATAGACTGGTTGTGTAGATCCCGATGACTTGGCGTCATACATATGTTTACCCTCTATTCCCAATGATTCGGACGTACATGTACTGACGCCAGATGAAAATGTAGACGTTTGATAGGTTACAGTTGGACAGTATGTCGTTTAGTATAATTCTTCAAATGGACGAAAGAAAGAGATAATAGTTAAAATTTTAAACGAATTATTAGCTTTCAGAAGAGTTGGAGAAATACTCAAGGTTTAAAGGAAATAGGGGATTTTTTTTTACATAATAGCAGATTCATAGAGACCTGTTAGTCTCACCACAGAAGACATACTGTGTTATACCTGTCACTTGTTACTCAGAACTTATTTGTTCTTTGTTTCAAAAGCCTCTGCTGGGCCTCATTTATTCATTCGATTTCTCAAGAATACCATGCCTCCATGCACGTGCTACCTGCGTCATTTCTTTTGTCCCTGTTGTCATAGTGACTACTCATGTCACTCGTCCTTATTGTTGGCATGTGTTTTTGTGACAGCCTGTTCGGAACATTTGACGACATTAGAATCGCAGGACGACCCATTGTGTATATGACCAGGCCCTAACTTAGTGACGCGACAAGGCCACCAAACCATTCTATTTCATGACTTAAACAACAAATTTCTACAATGGACAATCAATTAGAAAATTGTACAACAACCTTTTCGTTCAAGTTTTTGTAAGATTAAGAACGACACAGACCAGGGAAGCTATTTTGAGTTGTTTTTTTTTCAAAGAGTCGAGGCTATTTGCATAGTTACAGACCCACGTCAGCGGAAGACCACGCCAATCTATTCTCGTCACGCTGCTACTGGCATGAAAAGACGTTCTCATCATTCTATTGTCACCTGCAGGAAATGTCATTAATATTTTAAATTTAATGACTTAATTGCTGCCAGTGTCGTATGTTTTTCTCGTCGCCATGGTGACAGAGAACCACACTGGAACGAGGACGTGTGCCTCTCATCTGATACTACGTACACTTTGTAAAGTAGATGTCTCAGCATAAATATAGCCATATTTTTACCTTGTACTATTGCTGTACAATAAAGTCTATTGTCATTACTATTCTCTCCTCCCCTGGTGATCGGATGACTAATGTAAGTCGAAAACAAACAGGACTGGGCCGGCCGGAAATAACAAAAATAACAACTTATTGTGTCATAACGGTCTGGGTGTCATCCTCAACAGTCATTCAGTGACAGTAGGGAGTCGGCAGTAGATACAGAGGACGGTATCCTGGCTAATGTCATGAAAGCCATGAAACAAAATGTGGCTGAGAGACAGAGCAACAGGTTAGAACATTTTGCAGACGGCAAAGTACTACATTTTCCTACAATCCAATCCGTGACCACAAACGTTTGGAATGGATTCTGTTCTACATAGAACAGCTATAGATATGTTCTTTGGAACGCCCCTTTTATGACATCTAGTTCTCAGGTAAGAAAAGTAAAGACACTACAGTTGAGCAATCCTATAGACGTGTTTGACGTGCTTGCAATTAATGACCGTTCTTTTGAGCTAGTAATAATTTATCACAACTGGCATTGTTGAAAGCGGGTGTAGTCATGAATATGTCACTTTCTTTACTCAGTAACAGCAAAACATCCAACATCATATAGTCACATGTCTTTTATAGGAACTGTGCACAGAAATGGGTGAGGGGCACTTTTCTCCAATTTTTGAGCGAATGTATGTTTTTTTTTTTACGGAGAACACAATCAGACCCGATCCATAGTAGAAAACTGGTAGGGGTAATTCATTAAAAATTAATTATCAGGCGTTGTCACTGCATCCGCTGTCATAATGCCCGCGTCACATTGTCGACGAGCTTCGGCCGCATTTGTCAATCGCCGAAAGATCGGCCGATTTTGAGATCGAACGACGATCGCGCGTATTTTTGGCTTGAAAATCGTCGCTGTCACATTGTGCGAGGCTCGGGCTATCGCTTGGCAATACATCTATGATAATGACATGGTACGCAGATGAAGCAAGGCCGTGTATCCACCAAAAATGAATAGTTTGAGCAATTTTTATGTTTGACCTGTCGTTATATTTTTTAAGCACAGTAATGGAGGGACTGGCAGAATAAAATAGAAATACAAACAGGAATTCTATGAAGGATCATACTCAAATACTACCACAAGAGCCACGCATTTAAACTACCGTCTGGTTGACACAACGACCACCTTTTTAACCAGACAGTAGTCGGCCGAAGCTCGCTCGACACACGGGCATACGTCGCCCGAGTTACGGTCGACGATCTATCGATGTTCGCACGATCTATAGACCAATCTACCAAAACGTACAAAAAGACATAATGATTATCATTATATCAAAATCTTTTTATACACGCGTACCTGAACAAAGCTAATAAGATATATTTTTCTACAACTTTGCCTGTCTAAAACAGTATGAATCTTCCGGTAAACAAGCCATTCAATGTCAACAAAGTAGACGGAGGTAAAAAGACCCATGCAATATAAACTTCAACCAGTAAGTAATATCTATCACATGACGTTCTTGTGGGCACCCTAAGAAAGAGTCAACCTCATTCCAGAATGAACAAGTGTAAACGTCAATTTATTATACAATCATCTGAAATAAGGCCACACACCTCCTAAAATTTGAATTTTTATGACATTATCAACGTCCCTGTGTAAATGACTCAGCTAGTCCCACGTTAATGAAATTAGCTTTGACAGGCTCTATACATCTTCTATAGTGGAAAACTGGTAGGGGTCATAAAAGTTAACCCAGGGTATTGTTAACTCCAGATGCCGTTATGAATAATTTAAAATTTATCACTCAACACTAAGTTTGTTGATCCTCCTATGCTACAGGTGCCTTTGTGATGTTTGTGTAGAAGTCACGTTATTAGAAACCCATCAGTATAACTGCCTCCACCTGTTGGAGCACATTTATCCTGTGATGGGAGGTGGGGGGTTCGTTAGGTATAAACGTTTTATATCAATTGCGATGATCTTAGTAGGTTCCTGTATCCTCTTTGGCATACTTATATGTCTCCCCCCAAGCACAAAAAAGACAGAATTCAAGTTGATAATATTATCGGTGACTTTTCTCAAGCTTTTTGTTACGGTATCCCCCCAATTAATATCGCAATGGTTTCACCCTGATTGACAGGATAAGAACTGCAATTGTTTCTGCGCACCTCCTCACTGAGTTGTGTTGTTGTTGACGAGGTCTCGCTTCTCCCGAAAATATACTGTTAGAAACAGCGGGGTCTTATTGACTCGGAATTGCATTTCCCCCATTCTTTTTTTAACTGTCAGGACAACCATAATCAAACCACCATAAGGGCAGGCAAGTGGTACAGTAGCGTTAGGGGAGCATTTAATGTGCCTCCCCTTTTCATAGTTTTCTTTGACGTGTTTGTTTGAAAGCAAGCAAGAGAAAAAACATGACAGCATTTCAACTGTGTTGTGCCGTCGCGATCTGCTGTGTCTTTGGCATCGCTGCACAGCCAGGTGAGTAAAAGCAACGATACCCTATTCTTTTTATAAACAGATTTCCTGTTTTTTCCATAAAGATAGTGTTTGTTTTGTTTCAGTGAGCTAGTGTGGCTGTTTAGATCCCGATGACTTGGCGTCATACATATGTTATACCCTCCATTCCCGATGATTCGGGCTGAACCTAGATGACCTCTTAGACGTTAAAAAGGTTACAGGCGGATAATACATAGGTCGTTTGGTATAATTATTCAAATGGAAGAACGAAAGAAATTCTAAGAATATCTTACAAATACTCAAGTTTTAAAGGCAATAGGGGGTATTTCTTTAGTACCAGATTCATAGGGACCTGTTAGTCTCACCATAGAAGACATGCTGTCCTATACATAGCATTTGTTGCTCAGTACACGTGTACCACATACGTACATGTATGTCATAAAACCATCCATACCCGGCACTTGTATCGGTATTACATCCTTAAATAAGTACAACAGGGACTCATGATGTCAGTTTTACTAGCTCTTACGGATGAATGCTTTCTTGATCTGGATTGTAGTAAAAAAAAGTAGCCGATGATATGGCATATTTTTCTATATTTTACAGCTGTTTGATATTGTGGTCTTTGGAAGGAGCAGGAATGCCCAGAAAGCGCAATTTCCGGCAAATCATTGCTTTCAACATTCTTATCATTACCGTGTGATGTACGCTTAGCCATCATTTTTATCTAATTTTAAAAGTTACAATTTTCATCACTCGGCAGCGGTAAAACATTTAACATCATTTTCTCTGTCTCTGTAAAATTGACTGAGCACTAAAATGGTTGAGGGTGCTTTCCTTCCCCTTTCAGGCAGGGGTATGACAAAATCGAACCGTAGAAAATTGTCACTCCAATATTTTCTGTCGTATACCATTTCTGTTAAGACGTACATATAGCCAATATAGTTTTCTATTCTCCGTGTGTGTATGACTCAGTGTGTTTGTCCCACGTTGATAGAATTGCTCTGGTGGCGCTATACAATTTTCACAATAGAAAATTGGTAGGCGTAATTATATTTATTTCCAGGCATTGTTAACTGAAGGCCTAAGTGAATGAATACAAGATAGCAATCATATTAATGGTGAAAATAATTACCCTTTAATATTTGATGATATGTTGCTCCGGCATTTCACCGCTTGTTTGGAACAACATTGCACATTGTACCAGCACTGTGCCTAGGTAGTTCCCTGTATTCTTCGTGACCTTTGCAAGACGAATGTTACTCTAAAATTCTGTTAGAGTGACGTAGCATTTGAGAAGACCCACTGTGTGCAGTAGATGTTTGTGGAATAAACATTTCTGTAACCGTTACGACATACGGGAACATATTCTCAGTCCTATCGGCGGAAAGCGACAAACTATCCGCCCAGTCGCGCGCGTGTGTGGTGAAATGGCGGCACATTTTTTCACGGCTACGATCATCTGCTGGGTGATGTTCACTGCAGGTAGGGGCTAGATTAACTTCTAGGGTTGTACATAAACCAGCACGACAAGTGACATTAAAAGGGGGATAGCGCTTGCTGCCTCAGCATTTGGTAGACTCAGAAAAACAGTCTGGAACTGTAGGGACATTAGTAAACATCTCAAGATCCGGTTATTCCAGGCACTAACCCTGCCAATTGCTTAAATATGTATGTGCCACTGAAAAAATCGGATCAACTACTCTTGTTACATATCGGCGCATGCGCGCTGAAATGCACTGATACGGAATCTATCCTTCTCTCTTTCTTTCCTTGGTTGGTAGTTTTGTTACTCTGCAGGCCATGCAATACCTGTTTACTTCTTTCCGGTTTGTGGTGTATGCAATAGACTTGCTGCCATTTTAATCCATGTTCTTTACAAAAAGAAACTTTATGTAGTAACAGTCTCATCTAGTGACATACCATTGATCGAAGTATGGTTACATAAGTTTTTAGGCGCTAATTTATCGATCGTACTACAAATCTAAAGATGGTTGCATAAATTTTGTTAGTGCAATAATGTCGCCTGTCGCTAGATGTCGTTGTTGCATGTCCTTGGGGTTTGGACATTGAGAGTTCGATCCCCGGAGAAGAACTTTTTCTTTTTTTAATTTTTTCTTTTTTTTTTAATTTTTTTTTTTAATTTTCTTTTTTTAATTTTTTTTTGTTGTAATTTTCTTTTTTTATTTTTTTATGTTCTTTTTTTTAATTTCTTTTTGGCGGTGCACGTGGCGGGGTTTGCACATAGCGAGTTCGATCCCCGGAGAGGAGCTTTTTTAATTTTCTTTTTAACAGTCGCTGTTTTGCTTTTAACACTCAAAAACTAATTGTTCAAGTCCCGACGTATGAGTTTTTTAAATTTTCTTTTTAACATCCGCTGTTTTGCTTTTTTTATCAGATGTGTTTTCTTCTTTAAGTGGTCTCGTACCAATTTCATCAACTTGGGTAATATCATTTCAACAACTTCTACCTCAATAACGGCAGTAAGACCTTCGTCAGCTGAAATGTCAGCTTTTTTTTAAGCACTTGTTATCCTTTGAAATGAGATGCTGAAGAGCAATTCTCTGCACCAGCCTTTGGGACCGCATCCAAAATGTAGAAATTCATTGAAAACTTGGCAGAACAAACCATTATTACGTGTTAGAAGGCTTAGATAGTTTGAATATGTGATGAGAAAACCTTAGTTCATACGGCATACCACCAGGAGTTAAAAACCCAGACCACCCAAGAGGTGAAAAGACTAGTCTAGTTATTACAAACGGACACAGGGATCACACTAACGGAATCTGAGACTATGGCCTTTAATAGAACTGTCTGGAGAAACCAGATGAGGGAGAGCAAGGGGCAAGATCCTGGCCTGAGCACGTAGGCAGGTAGATAGGACACCCAAATGTATCAGGGGATCACGCCATTTCTGCAAGAAAATTCACAAAGGGGAGTCATAATTATGTTTAGTGTACATGTATATCCATTCCATAGGGCCATATACACAAAATGTTTACAGTATAAACTTCGGGATACACTTACACCCCAATCATACAAGCTTAGCATATCCTGCTAGATTCTTTAGCGGGGTTTAGCCTGGTGTGGACGCAAAATATTCTGCAATTCGCAAAGTCCCCTTTCCGATGTGGTAAGAACCGGACAGCATGTGTAAACAAACCCAAGTAAACTGCTTGTATAGATTGCGTATCCTATTTTCTTTGGATGGATACTGCCACATATAACTTTTATAAATATAAAGGTACTTCTCAGCTTTTCATTGTGACGATAATTTGTCAGTACACGGGACGTTTCCAACAGTGGGAAATCTTGTACACTCCGCGTGTCCCATTGTGTGCGCGAGTTTTCGACATTGAACAAAGAGAACTTTATTGCACGACAATTGTAACGGGTACAACGTCTGGCAAAGTTGCATACAAAGTTGGTGATGTTAACCCTAAATAGTACACCTGGGGTCCGCGCGGACCCCAGCACTATATATTCTGTAATATCTTTTTTGTTTCTAAAGATTTTTTTCTGAAATTTTAGGTAATTGTCACCCACAAAGTTGTCTCTCAATACAGTGCAGAAAACTCCGTTTCTACCGTTTATAAAAAAAATTATATCTGATTTTCTTTTGGGGTCCGCGCGGAACCCAGCCGGCTTTCGATCATAATGGATACACTGGCGTTCTTATACATTACCTTATTTCCGTTTTTATATGTTTTTATGCACTCATCGTATGTCTACCAAGTTTCCAGAGAATGGTGTAGTAATAGAATTAAATTTTAATAACTTTGGTGTAATTATCACGTCATATGACGTCAGAGCTAATAATATAGTCCGCCATATTGGATTTTGACCAATGACGTCATCAAATTAGCATATTCTATGCATATTAAATGATTTAACTTATGTTTAATTATGTAAGATGTTATTAATGTTGGAAAAGAAGTGTAATTTAATATAAAACTCAGAAAATTTTAATGTTTAAACCAAAATTACTTCTATTTTCAAAAAAACTGTCTGCTAGAAACCCGTTGCCATGGCAACACAAAAAAACATCAACTTACTAGTATTAAACTAATATGAACTTTTTTCCAGAGACATTTTAGGAAAGGTCTCCAAATTTGATACTTCTAGCGCAAACCGTTTAGCCGCTATCTGAGATCAAAGTTGGGCCTCAAACCCCCCTTCAGTCTGAAATGGGTTTAAAAATCGGGTATTTCTTCTTGTCTTCTTTTCTTCACCAAAAAATAGAAAAAGTTCAAAATGTATGATTTTTGTGTGTAATGTGGACACAGAGGTCCCCACATCAGTTTGCAAAACAATTGAGCTGGTAGCATGTTGATAATTTCTAAATATTAGAAAAAAACTGTTCTGGGGTCCCCAGGTGTACAGATTAATCAGTCCGGGAAGGTGTACTGTTGAGGGTTAAATTAACAATATTTAACATTCTAAGAGTTGACCGTTCTAACTTTTCTAAGAAGCAGACCTACTTTAATATATAACAATAAAAACACTAATGATACTAATCTAACTCTTCTCACAATAATATGGTATTGCATGAGGAATAAATTACATTATCTCGTTTTGTCAGCGAATTGTATATAAATTGGCCCACATAAGTGGATATATTGACAGGGCATGATAATAGTATATTGAATATATGTCTTTGTATGAGGTAGCGTTATATCGCTCTTACATGCAATATACTGCAATACCTTTGAGTGTCTACATCCTAAGTTCGACAATCTAAAATGGAATTCGTTTTCAACGTCTTTATGGCATGTGGGACAGTCTCTCATTGGTTGGTGTGTACTGTAGCTACCTTTTTCAATTTACAGAGAGTGGGCACTAATAATCCTAAGTTTTGTTATGCTGTTTTGAATTATTTGTTTTGAATTGATACGAGATAGTTTTCCAGACAGAATTGTGTTTTGCAGTAGGTATTGAGTTTGGTACTTTGGTTTCTCGAGTGTACGACAAGGACGCGTCAGGTTTCACCAACGTGTCCAAGCTTGGAAACATGAGAAAATCTGACTTTTCAAACAGTGCTGCATTTTATGATGTCAGACGACCTCTGAACTTGACTTATATATACTTTTATAGTTTTTATGCCCAAATTACATTTCTTTAAGCCCACTTCAGGCGGAACTTAATATTCCGAGTATGAAACCTGATCGAATTAAGGCTCCTTGCTATCACGGTCTTCTTTTCTTTGGTTGGTGTGCAGAGATAGCCTAGTAAGTACTCCACACGTCTTTGTAGCACTTTTTGGCGACGCCTTTGGGGCGGAGGCATTTGTGTAAGTACTACGATCGCTTTGAAAGAATTTCAAAAATTGCACAAATGCGTTCCCCAGGGAATTGGTTTGGAGGAAACCTTCGGCCATGTGGTTTTTGGATCAAGCAGGTAACTTACACCGAGTGCCCAAGTGCCACCCATCCAGCTGCCTGGCATGATTAATTAGTGGTCATCCGTCTTCTCCCCACACCATGGACAGAGAGCACAGCTGTCTTTGGCCAAAGACCATGTTCAAACAGGTCACAGAGAGAAAAGAAATTATCCGTCCTTTTGGAACCCACAAAAGGTAAAAAAAAGTCAAAGGAGTAACAACTTCAGACCAGACATAAAATCCAGTCTCTGGTGGAGGATAGAGTGAAGTGGAGGATGGTTTTCAGTTTGGTTCTAGCTGGAACTCGACCAAAGTAAAGTAAGTAAGTATGTCATCATAAAATCTATATTGCTGGGGAAGAACAGCTGATTCCTCCTATACGTGTATTTGGTATATTGCCCCACACCTCCTCCACCCAGCCTGTAAATTTCACTACGTGCATGTCTTTATAACATAGGGAAATATGTTTTTCTGATAATTGTAATGTAGATTGCTAGCTCCACCACATGAAATAATATATATCATTCAGTCGTCGCCTTGGCAATGATTTTTATTGCCTCAGCCTTGTTACAACTGCTCGCTCCTAGCTACGACAGCATCAACAAGATAGTGTTTTGCTTCCGCGTGAGAATTCAGTGTTTCACACATTTGAGTGGCGTTGTGTTTAATAATAGGCCATTCACGGCGAAATAGTGAAGAGTTTGATGTCGGACAAGTTTGATTCGGTCAAACTCTGGTCTATCATTATTCAAGGTCAAAATCTGACGTATTCTTACTTCACTTTAAAGCGACGACAAAACGCGACCCATGCTTTTTGCCCAGGGGAACCGGTGACGTGACTGCGTGACGAAATCGATACCAACTTTTAAGAACGCTTTCTGCAAGTATGCGGCATGTGTATGTGGCTATCATTATAGTGAAACAACTGAGCACTACTTTCTACATTGTAAACTTTATTCCAGTCAAAGAAGTACTCTGTTATCATCTCTCTCCAACATAGTAGAGATGCAGCATCTCAATGACAGTTCCCTATGTTCCTTACTACTTCGAAGGTCCACATCACTCTCACGCCTACTAAACCGTAATGTTTTTTATGTAGTTCAAAACAACATTTACTGCACGGGTAGATTCTCGTAATTAATGAGTCACCAACTTGTCTTGTTTGTATTTATCTTGGTTTTATCCATCTTGTAATTATACATGTATCTTGCAATTGTCAATGTGTTTTATACTCGTTGTATGTTTTTGAGTAGAAGGTGTTATATAAGCAACTTTTGCTTTTCGCCCAATAATCATAAATATATGTGAATAAATAAAAAAAGAATGCGGCAGCGAAACCATTAAAACAACACATATCCATAGCTAAATTCCAGAGCAGATTTTCTTTCCATTATATATAACTGTTTTAAGACAAGCGATGTCTGAAAATACAGTAGATTTCTACTTGCTCCATCGTGACGCTGCCTGGTCCGATACCGGAAGGTTCCGGGTAGGAGTTTAAATCTGACCAGGTTTCTAAATAGTGGCAGTAAATCGCCATAATTGGCACGTCATATTTCACTTCCTATTGCCTGGCAATCGTTATAAATGAACAACTAGTTTTTGAAAGTACGAAAATAGATAATAATTTAAGACGTGACACGATTGTTTTAAAAAATCTGTTTTAATACTCTGGTTATTTCCTCCACCTTAGGAGACCCCGGCTCCAGTAACATCAGTGAGCCATTCCTATTGGTAGCTGACAGGAATGGAGAAATCATTCTTCAAGTTAACATCACTTCCGGATCGAACACCACGCTTCCGCTCGGAGATGTAGGAGAGCCCAGAGCCCTGGACCACGACCCGCTCACGGACTACGTGTACTGGTCAGATAACCAGAACCAGAAAATCCACCGGGCTCGTCGTGATGGAAGTGGCAGGGAGACCATCTTAGACATCAGCTGTGAGTTAAAATATCATATTATCATGTTTTTATGGCAATTGGAGACAACTATTGCAAAACGCAACACTACATGATGATGTATGGTCTTACAAAGAAGATCAGAATAGTCCTCAAGCAGATGTAAGGACCCGGCTAATTTTCTCATTGTCTAGGCTCACGTTATTTAACATACAAATTTACACACACACACACACACACACACGCACGCACAAACACACTAAGTCGTTCATCTGTCTGCATAACTAGGACCACACGACACACACACACACACACACACACACACACACACACACACACACACACACACACACACACACTGACCCGCCAAAGATTGTAAGTAGAACAGGTAGTGGTGCTTACGGTGTTCCTCTGGAAAAGTCCATCGGAGAATCATTTGTATAAATGATTAGGAAAATCTAAAATACTGGTGAAGGCTTCGTAGTACCTGCTTTTTCTTTCGTTCCAAACTTTACATCTCAACAATGCTTGTTTTATTGTGATTAAACTATGATACTTATAATTGTGTAATTTTACAATCAAAGCAGCGGTATGGACGGATCCCATCTGTCAAACAAATGTAGTTTAAGAGAATGGCTGAAAAGTTATACAGTTCTTTTTTTTCACATCTGTGTTTTGTTTTGCATTTATAAATATATTTTATTCAAAGAATTCAGATTTGAGATTTTGAATCCAAAACAAGTCGATATTCCAAATAGGACCCTGGAGTAAGTAACAGTGAACATGGCTTCCCGCTATAAACCTTATCGGGATATTTCAGACGGGTTGTTACCTCCGGGTAGGGATGTATCCCGTGCGCGGAGGTTTTGTGGGGGAAGATGCCTTTTACGTTCGCATCCGTTTCTCGCGTTTGGGTGGACGGATATGTCTGGGACTTGGTATACGTTTTGCTATTGGGCTGTAGATGGTGCACGTTGTTTTGGTTTTTTAGTATGTGTGTTTTAGTGCGTGAAAATGATGCGTTTTGAGAGCGTATGGACACCCCTTGTGTGTGAAAGTGGTTTTGTCTTTTGATTTTCGGCGTGTATTAAGTGTCGCAGGCGTCGTCCACATCTGGTAAGAGGGGGTGTCAGGTATCGAGGAAAGAAATATTATCGCAGTTTTGTCTCGCGTTGGGGTAGATGGGACCCATGGAAATCCAGCTCGGTACATTGACTTCCGGGTACCGCGGTTATTTTTATCTTCCGGGTACCGCGGTTATTTTTATCTGGCTCGAACAAGGGCGCATAGAAATTGTCCCGAAAATTCTTTTAGAGTCTAATCGCCCTTTTTTTGATAGGATGTTGCTTAGTAGTCGTATAAAAAACGTAGAAAGCAGCGAAAATGTGCCTCTTCGCTGATAAAGAAATTCTGTCGCGCTGCCGGCGCGATACCGCTTATCCAATCGGAACGCAGGTCATGTGAGGTGAACCAATGAGAGTGTAGATCGTGCGCTGCTATTTACATATCAAAATGGCGCACGCATGGTTTTGTACAGCGATGTGGAGAACACGTTTTTGCCAAGTTTTTTATCCCGGAATTTTCATAGTTTTGACTGATTTTTTTTGGCACGCCGTGATTACGCTACAAATGACACACTAGAGGAGACAACAGATGAGTGATCATTTTACAATCGACAATGATGAATGAAACAGGAATGAAACCTTGCTGATTGCGATTTGTTTTCGAAAATATTATTTTGTCTCGTGTTTGTAACGTTCGCTCAAAATGAGGTTCTAAGTTTTAACCGTAACATGAAAGATATGAACACGCTTCTGTGCATGTTTTGATGTTTTTTTTTGACGTGATTTGAACTAGTGTGGGATAAGTGGGGAGGGATGGCAGCCGCGGGGGGAAGCGTAGCGGCTTGATAAATTTTCGACAGCAAGTTCCGCGCACTTGAGTTGATTTCTCACGCGGCCGTTTGTGTAGGTGTTTGTTTACATTATCGCTGGTCGCTGAGGGTCGAGCAGTCAGAATCGCCACGGGATGCCCCCTGTCCTTTCTATTTTTGGGCTCCAGTGGGCTAGGGGGGATTAGTGATTTCCCAGATCATTTAGCCAATTACAAACATTTCGAAACTTTTCGAAAAAATGGTATTCGCGTGAACACACACACACACCCAGACACCATTCACTAATTTAAAGAACAGTCCCAACATGCACCCAACATTCTGCAACATACATTACAATACCCGGAGGTTCCTTGTTTTGTCTGTGACATGTTAAGGACATCTCAGGTTGGACTGGGAGCCTATTTGTAATAAGGAAACGTTTATTGGTGTGACCCCGGCATTATTGGGGAATCTTACTGTGTTTACTGCGATGTTGTCGTGAACTGTTCCGTATATAAGAATTTTCTATTATATAGTACATGTATGTATATCAAAATCTTCTTGACGTGTGCATTTTCAAACATATTTTCTACAAAACGTCCACACTTTTTTATGCAGATGTCAATGGCCTGGCGTTGGACCACGCTAGAGGGGATATCTACTGGACTAATAGTTCTGAACTTACCATCTCTGTAGCAAAGATGGATGGATCGTCCACTAGAACACTTCTGACGTTATCAGCCGTCAGCCGTCCTTATGACCTGGTCCTAGACCCCAGGAATGGGTGAGTAAAATACATTCAAAACTAGAAAGGCCGACATTTGCTTGAGAGCAAATGCAGCAGATGGCTTCACCACATCCCCCATACCGAAAATGGATCTATCCTACGATGGCTGCCAATAGTCTACACCCCCATGCAGCAATGGAACCTTCCAATGCCGGAAATAGCCAAAAAGCCCTATTCTACATAACTTTTTAAGTGGTGTCTGTCAAAATCGTGAATGACATTCTTTGGACATGTGTCCAAGGTATCCCCATACCAAATTTCAGGTCATTCGGATTTAATATTAGGGCACAGGACCAAAAATGTACATTTTTGGTCCGAAAATAGCCAAAAAGCCCTATGTTACACAATTTTAAAGTGGTATATGTCAAAAGCGTGAATGGCATTCTTTGGACATGTGTCCAAGGTATCCCCATACCGAATTTCAGGTCATTCAGATTTAATATTAGGGCACAGGAGCCAAAAATGTACATTTTTAGTCCGAAAATAGCCAAAAAGCCTTATTTTTTCCAATTTTTAAGTGGTGTATGTCAAAAGCATGAATGACTTTTTGTAGACATATGTCCAAGGTATCCCCATACCAAATTTCAGGTCATTTGGTTTTAGTACCTGGGAACCAGATCTCAAAATGTATATTTTTTGCCTGAAAATGGCCAAAAAAACCATATAAAACAATTTTTCAAAAAAATGAAAAAAAAAAACGCGTCGGGGTATTGGCCCACTCTACGTCCATGCCAAATTTCAGGTCATTTGGCTGAAAAACGGCTGAGTTGAATCCCTTTAAAGAAATGGCAGGAGGAGAAGAAGAAGAAACATGAGGGAACACAATATGTCTTCACCGCATTTTACATACATGGGCACAGGGCTGTGTACGTTAACGTTTGTAAACTCGATGCATTTCAACCAGTCCATCGTTTTAGATACGTCATAGTGCAAACTTTCATTAACATCCTACTGGTAACTAGACTTCTACGATCTCATACATTCGCCAAATGAGGTTAATTTTTATGACTGATAAAGATTATTCCTCCTGATTATGCAAATAGGCTCCTCATTTGCATGAATTATATCAGTTGATCATATTCTCCACCAAAAGACAGCCTTAACAAAGAAATCCATTCTATTATTTCGTCATAAATTATGCAAATGAGGTCCTTATTTGAATCAGTTAATGATGTTAACCTTCTCTTAACTTTCAAATACCCAAAGTATGAAATACCAAGCGATTACCATTATCCTAACATTTCCTCAATAATTATGCGAAATACGTGTTTATTTCCATAATAAATATATCTGCCTGTGTTTCACTCATTCTCAATTACATATGTCACAAGCTTGAATAGTTCTTTAATGTAATGCAGCTGATTTATAGAATTTCCTCATACATTATGCAAACAATATCCAGATTTGCATAATTGTCGCATACCTATGTCAAGCATTACTTAAGCTACCTACATACCAAAAATCACGACGATACGTTAACCAGTTCTTGAGTTATCCTCCTTCGTAGATTTTTCAACAAATGCTCCGGAAGTTCTGCTGCAGTACCAACAAAAGCCGCCAAGGGGCCCAAAATCTAAACATGTTTAGATCTCATCAAGACATACCAACCTACTAAGTTACATGACAATGCATATAAAGCTTATTAAGTAATGCTGTTCACAAACAGACAAACGGACGAAGAATCCCTACTGAAAACATAACCTTCTTGGCGAAGGTAACATATAAAGTATTTTTAAAGAACCACCCTTGCAGTTCCTGAGCAAGCCGCTAGGTGGCCCAAACCTACGTCACTTCTTCCCCAGCACAATTCCTACCTACCATTAAAATTTCGTGACCCTAGAGCTATCACCACCAGATCATGAGATATCAAAACCGGAAGTTCCGCTGCAGTGCCACAACAAGCCGCTAGGGGCCCAAAAACTAATCATTCCGATGTCTCATCAAGACCTAACCGCCTACTAAATATGAAGACAATATATTTAAGCCTTCTCGAGTTATTGTTTACAGACACACGCACACACGAACGCCTGAAAACATAACCTTCTTGGCGAGGGTAATAAAACTTGATCTGGTGTTCCGGACTCCTGGAATATCATGTTACTGTTTTGTTTTGACGTCTTATTTTGCCATATGTGCGCTTTAGGCAGAGACCATTGATGTGTAGGGATTATGTGGATTATATTGTCATTATGAATAATCTATATCATTTATGGTAATAATAATAATCTAATAACGCTGTACAAGGAAACACCACTTAATAACATGTATGAAAATTTGGCGGAGATAAGACATTTTGTTTGCTTGACTCCTTTCACAGACTCATGTACTGGGCGGACGATGGTAATGAGACAATTGCCCGTGCTGCGATGGACGGCAGTAACCCAACCGCCATCATCACGGGCGTGTCTGATCCCCGCGCCGTTACAATAGACTATAGAGGTAAGAAACAACACAGCAAGAAACAATTTACTAAATATATTTATTTATACAGAAAAGAATTATTAATCAAGAAGGAACATTTTAAAACGCGTTCTTTAGTAGGTCGGTGTTACCTTATTGTATTGTATGAGGGCAGGAGTGGTTTAAATAAATATGTACTACGTGTAAGTAAGGACGTTCAATCATGATTGAATGTCCTTGCAATTGGTGTAAGATATTGTCTATGTGCACGTCTACCCTCTCTGTTGTGTTACTCAACAGTTGCAGTATTCACATTGATGGGTGCATAAATCCTTCGTTTATTTCTCCCATTTAGAGGACCGGCTGTACTACTCTGATCGGTACCGCGTGTACAGCTCAGACCTGCTGGGTAACGATATCCAACAACTGCTGTATGAATCCGGGACGGGGGTGCGGGGGATTGCTGTTGACGAGAACTACGTCTACTGGTCGTCTCGATATCGTCGTGATTCATCAAAGCCATGGCAAGGGAAAGTCGGAATGTAAGAAAATCCGATCTATCTAGCAAACACTTATGTAGAAATCTCCCTGCTGATGTCTTGTTATTTTGCTCCATATTGTATTGAGTGACATGATTTATTTTGTAAACATGACTTATGTTTTACATCCGTAAATAATTTCATCAGGTTGGTAAACGACTGAATAGCAAAGTTCTTTCTATCACAACCATTTATTTTTCTAGCTAACGTTTCGATGACCTTCTGTCATCTTCATCAAGACAAGGCTGACTGGTTTACTGTGCACTGACACTAGATGTTGCTTGGTGCATAGTGCACTAAAGCTGTTACATAGTTCATAGTGGCTTTCGGGCGGTAGCTACTTTGGTGCGCAAGGCTTCAGCTTGTCTCTGTGGTAAACGTGCCCGATAAAATTGTGTTTATCCATGTGACCCTTCCCTCCTGGTCCAATACTGTACTATAGTAGTGTATGTGGGGTAAGAATAAGCTAGTGTATATAGCTTGCAATGCTTGTCTATTTAGGAACGGCTTCATGCTTATTGACTTGTTAAAAAGCTTGGTTAGTCGGGGTCCAAGAATATGTGCACCCACTTTTAGGCTTTTAGCCTATTGTCCAAATTATCGAGTCCAGCGGCTTTCCTTACTTTGAGTTTAGTCAACTGGTTTATAACAAATTCTTCCGTAATTGGAGTAGAGGCAAATGTGCTGGTGGTTTCGTTAACGAACTGGAAAGCGGTAAGGTGGGGAACATTTGAAATAGAGTTATACAAATCACCTACAACTTTGTGAAAGAAGACATTAAGGTAATCCCCTATTCCTTTAGTGTCTGTGATATTCTGTCCATTATGTATAATACAGTTTCTGGTGTCTTCTTTGGTATTTAATTACGAAAGGCTTTCCACATTCCCGCCTGTACCTCTTCTGATCCTTTGATAATTGAGTGTACAGCGTGATCTCTTTTGGTCTTCCGGCACAAGTTTTTCATTGCCTTATATTCAGCCATGTCGGTTGCGTTACCTGAGCTTTTGGCCTTTTTATACAAATGCTTTTTAATTGGCGCATGCACATTCGCGACACTGGTGACAAGTTCTATCCATGCTTCCAGCTGTTCGTCAACAGTTGAGAAGTTGTCTAGTATATATGTGCCATGGCACCCGGGTCAGATCATGAAGGAATTTCTCCTCACTAAATCCCCTGTAGTTCCTTGTATCGTTGAAGAGATTCATTTGTCACGTATAGATACAGTTACTAGTAGATTCTTTTTTTAGTGAGAGTTATTTGAAGGGTGAGAGTACTTACCTCCACATTTTCGATGACTATCACTCCATCTTGTTCACGGAATTGCCTAATCTCGCGAGGGCGCCAGACTAGGCCAAAGACTTGTAGTCCCTTCTATTAATTACAGTTACTACGTAGTTTGTGTCTTTGGACTTTTAGCCCTGTGATAAGCAAATGTCATCACATGATCACTGAACCCCCCTCCATATGTTCCTTGGTTATGAAGGTTGGATTGCTCATTCGTTAAGATTACATCTATAGAAGAGCTGGATGTGTCAGTGATTCGTGTCGATGTAGTGATGATGTATACAAGTTGGTGTAGCATACATTAAAATATCAGCTTACCAATTGGACGGGCATTGTCTGCTCTAAGACAGTCACAATTTAGGTTACCAATTATAGTGGTCTCCTTATGCTCATCGTTGACAGTGTTCATACAATCATTAAATTCATCAAAGAAGTTGATGTTATCGGCTGGGGTTTATACATGCTACAGACTAAGATGTTTTAACGAGAAGGCTGCATAATTTCTGCCCATACGGCTTCAAGGCCGGGAATTTCTAGGTCTGGTCGAGCTTTGAATGGTAATTGTTGAGAAATATAAAGACGAAAAGACTATAATTGTGAGCCCTTTCACCTGTTTATGACCATTTAATTATTCCTTGTTCTTCACAATAGTATTTGATGTTAATGGTTTATGTTTAGGATTTACCCACAGAAGACACAACACACTTTCAGCTAACTTAAGACATGTACCAAGTCTCTCAAAGTTTAAAGAAGCCCTAAAACGTGTGTCGTATGAAACCTGACTTCTGGCCTCCACTTCCGAACTATTGTGTTTTGACCATGGATCGGCTAGGACGTTGAGAATTAGTTCATGATTTTGTTTTCGACGCATCGGACTTATATGTTTTATGTCTACTGTATGTTGTTCTTTGTATTACAGTATGTAACATTGTCCTGTAACAAGCTTAAAAACAGCCTTGAAAACAGTCAGTGTAGACTGAATGGGGTTATCCAGCTGTCTTGAGATTGATAAATTAAAAAAAAATCAAATAAACACCAGTATTTGATATGTTTTCCCTGGTGAAATAAATTATTACATATTATTACATTGTAGTAAGAATACTACTACAACTCCCTGATAGGATTTATTGTACATAAATCATTGAACATAGACAAGCAGACAGACACATACACACACACACAGTACACACACACACACACACACACACACACACACACACAGAAACACACAGAGACATACACACGCACGCACACACACACAAACACACACACACACACACACACACACACACACACACACACACACACACACACACACGACACTACACACACACACACACACACACACACACAACACACACACACACAACACACACACAAACACACACACACACAAACACACACACAAACACACACACACGCACAAACATACATATGGATATAATTTAGGCGTATGCATAAATACATATATCCATACTTGAACAGACACAATAAGTTGCTCTTTTTCAATCCCCCAGGTTATCCAAGTCAGACTTGACCAAGACTGTCCTGGTGGAGGGTCTGGCATCGCCATTCGACATCCGCCTGTCCACGGCAGCGCCTCCTGGCGTCACCACTGGTAGGTACATATTCAGACAGGTTTTGTACCTCCATTCTGAAGGTAACAGTGTGTCCGAATGAAGTGTAAGAAGTGCATCCTAAGATTAGCAATTGTCGTGTTTGGTACATATTGTACATATCGTGGTGTCCACATCACGTGGTACACAGTTGAACTGCTCGGTTTTCTATTCAAACATTTCAGTGATCCCTACATCACCAACAACAACAAATGTGAAGACAAGCACAGCTCCAGTCACTACACCTACCACTGCCGAGGGAATCACGACTCCGGTCTACCACACCTACCACTGCCGAGGGAATCACGACTCCGGTCATCACACCTACCACTGCCGAGGGAATCTCGACTCCGGTCACCACACCTACCACTGCCGAGGGAATCACGACTCCGGTCATCACACCTACCACTGATGAGGGAATCACGACTCCGGTCACTACGCTATTGCAAGGCGGTAAGTAGTTAATAAAGACTCGGGAAAGTGTTTTGTTGTTGTTGTTGTTAAAATACCTAATACTGTGCCGATTTCTGTTTCTGTCAGTCAATGGGAACCGATTTAAAATCACATTGCTCCAGTCGAGTCTGAGTGGGAGAGTTTAACAGTGACTGGTTTGTCGAGAAGAGGAAGTCGAGTCTGAGAGTTATTGTATAGAGAATACCAGTTCTCTATGCAGTTATGAACTAGTTTCCTAACATAGTATGAATTTAATTTTTTAAAAGCTTAAAGGATTAGATATTTCTGTAGGTTGTCCAATGGGTTACACCGCACACGGGGATTCGTGCTTCAAGGCGTACAACCAAGTCAAAACCTACAGTCAGGCCAGACAGGTGTGTGCAGCGGACGGGGGGCTCCTCGCCATGCCGAAGGACAGAGAAGTGGACGACTTCTTGATGGACCTCAAGAACGCCGTGGATACCAATTCTCCTTTCTGGTTGGGCCTGAACATTCAGAACGGAGAGGGAGGGTGGGCATGGGAAGACGGGACTCCATACAGCCCAGCCGCAGACTGGACTGGGTGGCAGCCCGGGGAACCCAACAGTAACGGAGAAGGCTGTGTCAACCACCTCGGGGCCGGATGGAACGACGCGCCGTGCTCATCCGCATCCAACTTCATCTGCCAGCTGAAGGGCGGTATGTCAAAATTATGTCAACTTTACCTCCGAAAATTAGTAACATTATTTTGTTCCTTTTCTCTCCTTCAACTCCAAAGGCAAATTAATATCAATGACTCAGACCACACGGTTGTCCCTCCTGTCTCACAGTGATCCTTGTTGTTTGGTTATATTGATGGAGCAATGTAGCAGGGCCGACCTCCAGGGACGGCTGGTCACCATATATGGTGTTGGAATAAATTATGTAACAATATGACGGACCAAGCTGGAGGGGCTGGTCACTATCAATCTGGACCTCGATGTTTAAGTCAAAATAACCAGATCAGTTGTTAGGCTGGACCATGTTACGGTGACATTGCAAATGTTACCGTACTACCTAACAGGCCACACAGCGATCCGCTGCCCCCTCGGGTACTTCCGGTGCGGACACGGACATGCCTGCACCCTGACCTGGAGGCGGTGTGACGGGAGGACGGACTGTTCGGACGGGAGTGACGAGGACGGCTGTGGTAAGCTGCTTTCACAAAGCCCTTTTAGTTTTCACATGCAAACAGCTGCTCGTACAATAACCTTACTTGTAAATTCAATTTTCTTTCCAAGGGAACAAGGTCTTGATATTAAGCATTTTTTACTCCTGTTACCGTCATGCTTTTCTCACAATATTAACTCCCATCATCCAAAGTTTGTTGACTGTACTATTTGTTTTGTCGTGGCCCTTAATGCTGAAAGTAACAAGAAAATAAATAGAAATAAAAGAAGAGAATCATTATTATGGTAAAAGTCCGATGATTTCATGATGCTGCCAAAAAAGTTTCAACTTGCATTTCGGGCAGAATTCTTAATGGATCATTTTTACATCTTTGTCAGTGCCTCCTGTCGATGTTTAAAGAATGTGAATTGTACAATGGCTATTTTGTAATATGCAGAGTGCCTGCCGATTCCTGTGGATTTCAACCTCGGCGGTAGACTTACAATGTTACCCAATCAGCTGGGCCAGACGACGTTTGAGGAGATACGGAATTCCTCTGCTGTGGACTTGCTCATCGGTTCGCCCACAAACGGACAGAACCGACATCCCGAGTTCCGGGAATTCGCATCTACAGTGATTTTCCCGCAATGTGCTGTACCCAAAGAGAACGACACTACCTGCTCTTTGTCTCGTCATGCAGACAACGCGACCTCTTGCATGTGAGTAAACATGCTTCGTTACGTTGATCATGATTTTTGACGACGCCTCAGGGGTGGAGCCGTTGGAATAGTACTGCGATTGAGTTGAAAATATTCTAAGAATTCCACGTAAAGCATTCAAAAGGGAATTAAATTTTGTCAACAACATAACTCGTAGCGTATGACGAATTCCGAAAATGATAGGATGTTGGGCCCCTCGTGGCTTCCCTTGGTACTGCAGCGGAATTTCTCGTCTTGATATTTCGCGATCGGGACATGCTAGGGTCATGAATTTTAAATGAAGGTAACCATTGTGCTTAGAAAGAAGTCACGCGATTAAAGGCCCCCTATCAGCTTGTTATGGAACTGCAGGGCGATTTCTTTTTATCTAAAAGAGCGGTTGACGGATCGTCATGATTTTGGTATTTTTGTAAGTAGGTAGCTTAAGTGATGCTTGATATAATTGAATTACAATCATAAAAAATCATCTTTTAATTTGCATAATTAATGAAGAAATTCTATAAATCTGCTGTGTTCGATGTTAGAGCTTTAAAACACTTGTGACATTTGTAACTGAGAAAGACAAGGTCTTAACCCTCAACAGAACACCTTCGCGGACTGAATAATCTGTACACCTGGGGTCCGCGCGGACCCCAGAACACTTTTTTGCTAATTTTTAGAAATTATCAACATGCTACCAGCTCAATTGTTTTGCAAACTGATGTGGGAACCTCTGTGTCCACATTACATACAAAAATCATACATTTTGAACTTTTTCTATTTTTTGGTGAAGAAAAGAAGACAAGAAGAAATACCCGATTTTTAAACCCATTTCAGACTGAAGGGGCTTTTGAGGCCCAACTTTGATCTCAGATAGCGGCTAAACGGCTTGCGCTAGAAGTATCAAATTTGGAGACCTTTCCTAAAATGTATCTGAAAAAAAGTTCATATTAGTTTAATACTAGTAAGTTGATGTTTTTTTGTGTTGCCATGGCAACGGGTTTCCAGCAGGCAGTTTTTTTACAATAGAAGTAATTTTTGTTTAAACATAAAAATTTTATAGTTTTTTATTAGAGTTTTATATTAAATTACACTTCTTTTCCAACATTAATAACATCTTACATAATTAAATATAAGTTAAATCATTTAATATGTATAGAATATGCTAATTTTATGACGTCATTGGTCAAAATCCAATATGACGGACTATATTATTAGCTCTGACGTTATATGACGTCTATAATTACACCAAAGTTATAAAAATTTAATTCTATTACTACAACATTCTCTGAAAACTTGGTAGACATACGATGAGTGCATAAAAAATATTAAAACGGAAATAAGCTAATGTACAAGAACGCCAGTGTATCCATTATGATCGAAAGCCGGCTGGGGTCCGCGCGGACCATTATGTAAATAAGTACCTAAATTGCATAATTAATATGAACTATACAATGTTATAGTGGTAATTTCTGGGAATTTAGTACTTGCCATACTGGAAATTCAGTGAAGGTGAACATCAATAAATATAATTTATTCAAATTGGGTCCTAATTTGCATAATTTATGAATATACACTAGAATACCCTTATTTCTCAAGTGTATGTTTATTATTAAATTCTCGTGAGAAACTTATGACTGGCCCACATCCTTAAACAAGCACACTATAACCAAAACAGACCTCATGATCATCACTTACATCAAAAGAGAATCACGTCGCCGAGGCATGTTTTAAACGCTACTTTATTAGTATTGGTAAGTTTTATAATTCCACAGTTATAGTTAGGAATAAGTTCGGTCATATTCAAATGAAACGTCAACGTTCGTGCTTAAATTGCATTTTCTTTTTTGTGTGTTTTAAAAGTAAGAAAACCTCATGTCAATATTCCTAAACATGTCTGTGTATTTAGGAACAAACCACTGCTACCGTGCCGTTCGTGGTGTGAGGAAGTCCTCAACACGGCTGATACCCGGATGAAGAAGCGGTTCCCTACCTGTGACTTGTTTCCACCACCACAGCACGGCTGTTGGAACCCTGATCCAGCGACTAGGAACGGCGAAGGTAAAGAGAAAAATAGACTCATGACTTTCCGCTGGCAGTGGCATTTGTAATTGGCATGTTCCCATTCCCTGGTATTTAAGTACAAACATGCATTTAGAGGTGCATTTATTTGTTTACCTGTAGGATAAATTGCTGATTTGTGGTCGTTTTTTCCTCCTCAGTTTGCTACCACGGTGGCGGCATGAACTACCGCGGCACACGGAGTACAGCCAAGTCCGGGGCAGAGTGTGTGAAGTGGTCCGCTGCGCAGGAAGGGTTCTACCCAGCCGCGTAACCCCTGGGCCAACATGGATAACAACTACTGCCGTAACCCTACCGGTCTGGGGCGGCCATTTTGTCTGGTGGAAGATGGCAGCCAGCAGGAATGCGACGTCGTTTCCTGCAGTAAGAACCATACCTTGTTCCCGACACCACACCCGAGATTTATGTCCGTGCTTCTCAGATATTTTAAATACTAGACAACTCTAATCTGACGATATTCACTTATTAGTAATATAGAGCTAACAAAGTCACAGGCATTCCTCTCAGTCTCTCAAATGTGTCTGTGCCTTACACTATTTTTATGCAAGAACAAAATACGTAGGAGTGATCTAGAGATGTTTTGTGAAGCTGGTAACTCTGTGTTGTTCTGCTCCAGGCCAAATCTTTGGTCTCTTTTTTTAAAAAGGATTTCAATTCTGGTCCTTTTCCCCATAATAATGATTGCTTTACCTTACCATTGCCTATGCCAACTCAGATACTAGAGGCTGCTGGGACATCGGTCCTCCTGACTACGGCAATAGAAGCCCTATGAAGAGGTTCTACTACGTGGGAGAAAGGATCGCCTTCACCTGCAACGAGGGGTACTACATAAAGCCCGGGTATCCTACCGAACTGAGATGCGTCGAAGGAGGCTTCTGGCAGGATAACAAGCCCAGTTGTTCAGGTGATTGACTATTAGGTCTGAGTTATCGTGAATTTTCTAGACTTGCTTATTGCCAAACCTACTTATTTTCTTTTAAATATTTTTACCTCCATGAAAAATGGAGGTATTGTTTTTGACGCGTCTGTGTGTGTGTGTGTCTGTGTATGTGTGTGTGTCTGTGTGTGTGTTTGTGTTTCCGAATATTTGTAGTCAGCATAACTTGATAACGACTTTATGAATTGTGATGATTTTTGGTATGCTGGTAAGTCTTAGAAAGACGAAGGTCAAGGTCAAATATGGGCCTCCTGGAGGATGACCTTGGTACTGCAGCAGGACTTCCGGTTTTTGTATCTTTTGTCCTGAACATGCTATGGTCTTGAATTTTTGGTGACAGATAGATTTTCCTGTCAGGAATAAGACCTTTGGGCGAAATCTTTGAAAGGCAATAAGTCCAGATAAGAACAACTTATTTTCATCATTTTTGGTAGGTAGGTAGCTGAGAGAGAGAGACGTACATGATGAAATACAAATTATGCAAATGAAGACTTTATTTGCATAATTAATGAGGAAATTCTATAATTACAGTGTTTTACATTATAGTACTTTCATACATGTAATGTATGTAACCTATGGCGGATGAAACATCAACAGATACTAAGTATGCAAATGATGACCTAATTTGCATAATTAATGCGAAAATTCTATTCTATGATTTCTTAATGGTAAATGATGGGAATGCCATACTTAGGACATCTGTAAGTTAATCAAAAGTTAACATCACGATGCATATATTATGTTAATGCAGAGGTCATTTGCATAATTAAAAAAGACATTCACATATCAAGCCCATATTTCATGGAGGTATGAGATCTCGAAACTCTTATTCCAATTGTTATACATTGAATAAGAGTGCACTTTGTATATGAGCATGTTAAGGTTTCTACCTCCTTTGCACTGTCATGTTTCATTTATTATGGCTTCAACATGAAGTGATGTGGTTAAGACGTATTGTTTTCCTTGTGTTCCTACTTTTTCAATATCTTCATTTTTTCACCGGGCAAATCGCCTGAAACGTTTTTTTATTTATATATTTACAGGCTGTTAGAATGGATTAATTTGGACTTTTTAGCTGTGTCATTGGTAATGTACTATAGCAGTATGTGTTACCATATTTAGAGTCTTAC
>NW_017803882.1:0-1806 GCF_001625305.1 Branchiostoma belcheri
TGAGTGTGTGTGTATTTGTGTGTGTGTGTATGTGTGTATGTTTGTGTGTGTCTGTTTTGAGTGCGGTTTATATTGCATGGTATATTTCAGTCCACAATTATCTCTTATTATAATAAGTGATATGCTACATGATATGGCATGTCCACAATTTGTTACACAATCTTGTATAACTATAAGTATGTCTGTGGGTGGTTCAGGTATCACAAATCTATTCTTGTACTACAGATATGATACTTCATATCACATAGATAATGTACATATCGTCAGATTTTTGTGCCATGGAAATACCCGTATATTTATTGTACATTATATGTTGGCATGGCATTCAAAGCATCTGAATATATTTCACACAAATGAGAAATGTGCAATATTCCCGGGTATTTCGTAGCTTCCTTAGGCTCTACAAGTGTGGCTTTATTTAGGGTTTATAATTTTAATTTTGCTTATTTCTGATGGACTATCAGTTCTTGGTACTAGGTTTCTTGTAGGTCTGCCACATTGGAAATATTTCATATAATGTTTAATTTCTGAATCAGAAGAATAGTGCGAGTGAATCTAAAAATAGTGCTGTTTTCAACAGTTGGGTATGTTTGTTTTATTGACATCTACATTAGTGGTTTCTGTATTACTAGAAACGCTGTGTTTAAAATATGCAGTTGTTTACATAATACAATAATTATTTCATATGGCACAGACTTTCGTGAAGAAAAAAACACAATCACAGATCGCACCGTTGCAACAATTGTCCCACTGGAAACTTAGTGGAAAGCCTATAGCCGATCGGAAATTGAATGCTGTTTTCTTTTTTTATTGAAATCTATATTAGTGGTTACTCTATTACTATAAACATTGTGTTTTAAACATGCTCTTGTTTACATGATATAATAACTGTTTCATACATCACCTTTATGAAGAAAAGAAAAAAAAACAATCACAGAATCGCACCGTTGCGACAATTGCCTCACCGGAAAGCGTATAGCCGATCGGAAATTGGACTGACACGGAGAAAAGCAGAGGATGAATACATATTTAATTTTGTCAAATGAAATCTCAGTGTGAAGTGAGGGAAGAATCCTGCTTTCGCTGGCATCTCACAAGGGGAAAGCAGCCGGGCGGATTTTTATTTCATTAGCGAGGATGAACGCAGTAGAGCTGGGCAGGGAGCCTCTCTACAGGATGTACCCAATTATAATCCATTATCTATTCAATTACTGCAGGGAGACAAACACACAACGTTTGTCGTTAGATGTGCCAGGGAACAAAGGAGCACGTACGCTCGAAACACGGAGGCGTATTATGCCCAGATCCTTTAATAGGATGTTGTGGATATATCCGGCACGTAAACAAGTCGATATCTGAGGATGTTTGGTAAATATGAGGGAGTGGATAATTTTGAGCCGGTGGAATTCCGGAGTATTGTGTTTTGTTTATCTGATTGTTTTTTTTTTATATTTGTTCAGTGGAGGTGGATGGGTTCACCACACCACGAAGTGGTGTGGTGAAACCATATTGCTTTTTCTGATGTTTCTTCTCCTTCTCCTCCTCCTCCTCCTCCTGCCATATCTTTAAATGGATTCAGCTTCTTCATTTTAGGGCCTAAGGTCCTGAAATTTGGTATGGAGGTACAGTGGGCAAATACCCCTAGGCGTTTTTTAAATTATTGTGATACAGGCTTTTAGAATGGTTTTATTTGAGTTTTTTGGCTGTGTTATAGCAAATGTATTACTGTGTTAGTCTGCCTTGTTTACCACGTTTGGGCATGAGTCATGACAATGGAATGCAGGGCATCAACCAATAGGCATGCAG
>NW_017803882.1:1826-6062 GCF_001625305.1 Branchiostoma belcheri
TTTTGATACTTCCTGACAAATTATAAAAAGTGGCGAACTCGGGGTACACCCTTGGAACTACCGCCCTAGTTACGTCGCAAAGTAGAAGGTTGACCCTTGAGCTACACACACCTATATATATATATATATATAGGTGTGTGTAGCTAAAATATAAGTATAGCTAAAATATAAAATATGATAGGATATTGTTTTCAGAATCATGTGTAGCTAAACTATAACTATAGTATAGCTAGAATAAACATGGTAGGATATTGTTTTTAGCGCTCTTAGAAACTTGGAGATTTTTATTCAGAATTTTACATATACAGAAGCTGTGGGTTGCACACAGGGCAACATGTATTTTCAAACAGGTTGCCTCTGAGTCTGAATGCACAAAGCTTGGTTGCACAAAGAGGCTGCACACAAGAAGATTATGAAAGGATATTGTTTTTAGAAATTTAAGAAACACAGATTTTAATTCAGAATTTTACAGAATCTGTGGCTTGCAAAGAGGGCAACCTGTATGTATATTTACAAACAGGTTTCCTCTGATTTGCACAAAACTTGGTTGCACAAGGAGGCTGTGCAACCCCGACTTCCAGCCCAGATGTGTTGCCTGAGGACTGAAGCGAGGTTTTTGTTATGAAGCAGGTTTGGGAAATTTCTGTCAACAGGTCGGAAGATCTGCGGCAGTCAGGCTGTGTATACGAAGGGATCGCTCAGATACACCTGATTATCCATAATATTCTAGCGTTACCACGGCACCAGAGCTCTTAATCTCAGTACGTTCATCACCGGGACATGGCTGCTAGTCCGTCCCTGACTGAAGGCGGTTGTTAGGTGTTGTGTGCGAGGATTCCTTGTCCAAGGATAGCCTCCGTAGCAGGCTTATAGAACTGGAGGTTTGGTGGTCTTCGGCTGTTTTCTGATTAGTCCAGTTCAAAAATGGGGGTAATTCAACCAGGCCGGCTATGTTGTCTATATGCAATCAGAAAATAGCACATAAAAGCTCCCAAAGACCATGAAGACCCCCAAAACCCCCAGTTTTTGGCATGCTATGGAGGCTAGCCCAAGGCCTGGCCCACGGTTTGTTTGACTTGCGCCTCTTTGTTTGTGTTTCTCTCGGTTTGTTTTGCCAAGTGTCTTCTAAGGGGCACTTTAGACTGACGACGGTTAAATAGTCGTACGAATGTTTATCGTCAAGATGTTGCCGGCAACGGTATTTTACAACCGTCTAAAGACGATCAAAATAGTCGCACGACGGTAATCCTCGAATCGTCGTCACTACCACCTCGGACCCTATCGTGCGATCCTTCAGCGGGGGGTCCGAGGAGGATTTTCCACCGTCTAAAGTGAACCGTCGCCGGCGAAGGAAGTGGGAGGTCATTGGCCTTATGCAAATAAGCCTGCAAGCGTTATTTCATGTCCAAGCACATCGCCAGTATCATTAAATGCCGTCAAACCAAAGACTTTATATCGTCATACGTGTCTAGTGCAATCCCCAGCAACGCTACTTTTACGGTACGAACCGCGACCGATCCGCCGATCCACATTTCCCGGCCAATATAGCCAGGCCGACGGCAGCACTGAACGCCGGGTTCAAACCCTGTATATTGCCCCGCTTGGTACATGTGCCTCATACCCCTTCTTTGCTGGGCACAAACTATGAGTCTCATCCACAGAACAACGAGTTAAAAGCAGAATAAAAACAATCTTCTGCAGCATGCCGAAAAAAGGGGTTCTCACGCCATTTTGAATTGGCGCGCGGCGTGCCATCCTGCGCTGCGGGTGTCCGTCACACTTCCTGGTCATGTGTCTAAAGTCAGTCGTCGCACACAACGATTGTCGTGCGATCGTGTACCGTCGTCAGTCTAAAGTCGGCCTAATACTTTCACTGGCCTGGCTCGAGCCGGCCTGTGTTTATGTCCCTTTGCCCTCCTTCAAAGTCGAGGAACTTTAAGACATCTTTTTTACGTGGAGCTCGAGAGGTGTAGGATTTCTAGAAACGTAATATGCAGCGTTTTTCCACTAGCATTAGTGATGTCCAGCTTATGGATTTCCCCTTTCCTCAAAACGGGAGGTGTCGATTTTCTCTGTTCCTCCCGGGCGATGCTTGAGACGGAAATCCTCCGTTTTTTTTTCTGCGATATCGTGTAACATTTACGTACTCTCGCCACCTCGCTTTGATCTGTGTGAGCTTGTTGCGAGTGTGTTACGATGTCAAGAATTCATCCTTTCCTAGCACCATCGCAGAGTGGAACTCGCTGTCACCAAGTACAGCAGGGGCATTGTCACTAGATAGCTTTAAACAATGTCTAGAGTTAGATGTTCAAGGGTTAGGTGTAACAAGTCGATTGGTGTAATGTAGCCGGCTGCTGCCGCGCCGCGTGCCTGCGAAGCTGGTGTGTTGCGCCGAAGGGCGGTTATACCGGCTATACAGATACAGAAGCTGGTGTGTTGCGCCGAAGGGCGGTTATACCGGCTGTACAGATACAGATACAGATTGCCGGCCTTGGCTGGTCGGTTCTTGGCATTACCAGCATGTCCAGGCCATACAAAGGGGGTAAATATGACCTATTTGTAGCACGTCTTCCTTTGTCTTCCCCCGGATTGTCTTTCTCACACCCGCGCCATGCATGGCATTTCTGCTTTCCGAGTCCTACATTTTTGGGGCAGGTAGCCTCCGTAGCAGGCTTATAGAACTGGGGGTTTGGTGGTCTTCGGCTGTTTTCTGATTAGCCCAGTTCTAAAAAAAACGGGGGTAATTCAACCAGGCCGGCTATGTTGTCTATATGCAATCAGAAAATAGCACATAAAAGATTCCAAAGACCCTGAAAACCCCCCCAAACCCCTAGTTTTTGGCATGCTATGGAGGCTATGGGGCATGGCTGCTGTCTTTTCTACATGTACTGTAGATTCCATGGTCTGTGTCTGTCTAGCCTCAGTGTGTTTAGTAAGACCAGGTATTGTCCTGAGGAAGGTGGCAGACAGGTCGAAATGTCGACAGGTGGAAAACATTGGCTGAACTTTGCTGACGGTCTTAACTGTTTGCAATTACAGGCTAGTGGGCGAAATCACAGCTAGAAAAACATCAAAATTTGTTGTAACAACTGTTGTTGAACATAGTACAAAAAAGAGTATATATACACATAGAGAAAATAATAAGGATGCTATCCCATCTTTCTAAGGCCATCTCCAATGCATACATGTCCCATCCTATCTTTTCTTTCTTCATATTTATTATAATTTGATACTAAACAGAGTCTGAGTCAAGTTCAAGTCAGGACACAACTTCTTAACTCAGGTGAACTTGGCAACTCCAAAAACACAGCCATGCCCACACTAACCTAAAACTCTCGCAGACTTGCAGAGAAACAAAAGCATAAAAATATTATATACGGCCTCACTACTGTGTCAACACACTGGGAGGGCGGGAGAGTCCACGTGGCTGACGGGAGGGGTCAGGGTCCGGGGCAGCCCCACATGTGTAAGCTGTTGACCCTGTTCAGGTTCCCTTAGCCCCCCAAGGTCCTCTACCGTCTGCCAATAATGTCTAAGTAGGGTGATACTCAGTAGACGCAGGACTTTTAAACTGAACATTAGAAGCAGGACTTCTTACTTCTTAGGACTTTTAAACTGTGAGATCATTAGGAGCAGGACTTTTCAGGATTTTTAAACAGTTCATTAGGTGCAGGACTTGACACTGTTGATGTTTAGGATGTTGTAATTAGTTTATGTACTGTGTATTTGTTTGTGTATTTTCATGTGTATCCAGGATTACCTGAAAAGCAGGCCAAAATGGCCTGAGTTGTAATTACTGGTTAAATAAATAAATTGAAATTGAAAATTGAGTGTTGCTAGCTGAGATTCACCACAGGAAGATTCCTTCTTTGTTATAATCTCCAAGCAGATCTTTTGATGGCTGTAAGACAGCATCAAATTGGCAGGACAGTGGTGAAAAAAAAGAAAGCTTGATAAAACAAAAACAAAAAACACCTGAGGCTCAATAAAACAAACAAAGAAACAAACAAACAAACAAAAAAAACACCTGAGATTCACCGCAGGAAGATTCTCCTTTGTCATAATCTCCAAGCAGATCTTTTGGTGGCTGGAAGACAGAATCATTGGCAAGACTATCCAATACAATACTTTGTCTGGTTGCTGGTACAAAAAAGAAAGCCTGATAAAACACTAATAAAACACACACACACACACACACACACACACACACACACACACACACACACACACACACAC
>NW_017803882.1:6082-40247 GCF_001625305.1 Branchiostoma belcheri
AAAAACAGAAAGCTTGATAAAACAAAAATATCTGAGGCTCGATAAAACAAACAAATAAACAAAAAAACACCTGAGACTCAAAACAGGAAGATTCCTCCTTTGTCATAATCTCCAAGCAGATCTTTTGGTGGCTGGAAGACAGTATCATTGGCAAGACTGTCCAATACAATACTTTGTCTGGTTGCTGGTACAAAAAAGAAACCAGATAAAACACTAATAAAACACACACACACACAAACAAAAAAAAAAGCATGTCAAAAATAAACCAAAGCCAATGTTTTGGTAGCAGCGAGACATTATCAAATTGGCACGATAGCATCAAATTGCAAGACTATATACTGATACATGATAAGACAATGTTTGGCTGGCCTAAAAAGATACTGGAACAAAAAAGAAAGCCTCATAACTCCCCCCCCCCAAGAATGAACATGTCAAAAAGAATCCGAAGCCTAAACGTCTGCTTGTAGAGTTACAGAACCTTTGTCTAGCTAGCACAGTGGTTTTAACCACACTGTAATGGTGAGAACAATGGGGCAGGTTTCGGATCTTAAAATTTTTACTATTGCAGGTGAGACAGTTCCCTCGGGAAGAGAGATTTCCCTTTCCCATGTTCCTGATGGCAACAGAAGGGAGGCAACTTTTCTTTAGAGATAAAACATAATTAGTTTTTGTCAACATTCTACTTATTTGATTTGTTTTCTTAAGATAGATGCCTTTTTTTAATACCTTATTTTTTCAGCTTAGAAAAAACAAAACTTGTTTCAATTGGGAGGAGAAATCACTGAATTATTAATTAATCAAATACGTTTTTAGTTGCTGGGTGGAACAAACTTGAAATGCTGTGCACAGAATGATTTAAAAAGGGCTACTTTAGTAATTACAAAATGAGAATACGTTGGGGAAACGGGATCGCATGTTATTACCTGATAAAAGAATTTTTCTCTGAGCTAAAAGGAAGCTGTGCTAGGACATTTACTAGGTATAAAACTGTGTGTTGTTCGAGCAACCTCGATTTTTATGTAAACAGTAAAAAGGACTGCAGTTGAGGACTTCCCTACTTGTGTCCTGGGAGGGATTTTTACTCACTACGTAAGTCATGTAATGAAATATAGGTACAAGTAATTATGGTATGGTTTTAGCTACTGATGTATAAACCGAGAGTGAGAACTAATTAGGTAGTATGAACAGCAGACTGTACATGTACATGTAGCTCACTCTTTCTGGCCAAATGGGCATTCTTCAAGACATTTCAATGTTTTCTAAACTCGGTTGAGTAACTTGAGATCAGCCACTGTAGGTAAGTTTTGGTAATGCAGAGAGCAGCTTCTGACTGGTGGCAATCTAAAGTAAGCATCACATTGTGCAGTTGATAAATTTTTGTGGACATTTTGCATGGTGGCAAGCTTAGCACAAGCTTTGAGTGTTAGTGGAAGTAGTAGTTGGTGTCTCAGGCAAGCCATATTTTAAATGCTGAGGTGTGCAAAGACACTTGCTAAACTTCAGTGATGTCAACCATGGAGAGGGCAGACAATGAAGGATTCAAAGTGAATATTTCTGTGGATATATTATTGAAAACACTTGTCTATTCCTCTGATATTCCTCACATTTAAGAAGTACAATACTTTTGACCAGAGGAAAGTATATAATTTATTCAAGTGTTCAGGGGGTCTTTATTTTTGTGCTATTTATTCTGCTGCATATGAAAGCAGACTCCTCTAGAATAAACTCATGGATTTAATTACACATTCTTAAGAATGTTATGAAAATTGAAAGAATCATTTCACATGCAATTGACCATTCTATTGAGTAGTATATTTGTAAGTAGAGAATGTTGAATGTAGTATATTTTGGAAGTTATGTGATGTAGACTTTATGATGCTATTAACATTTTGTCACTATATTTATATTATTTATTGTCATTTTTTTCAATGGAGGTTTTCAGTTGTATTTGTATCTCTCTTAATATTTTGTATGACACAAGCTGACAAAACCAGAGCTAAAGCATAGCGGTAGAAGATAGTCAATGTAATGCTAAAAGTGATGACAGTCACTTTGTGAAATATTTAAGATTTTTATTGCAATGATCAGTGCATATTTGTGCTTGTCCTTGTGCATGTGCAACTTCCCAACTGTTTTGTATACCAGGGCATTGAAGGATTGCCCTGCCATTTGCATGTGTTGTACTTGTGACTTAGCCAAAGAAATTTGGGCCATTTTAAGTGAAAGAATTAAATGTCTGATACACAAAAGGTGAAATGGTTTTGTACTAATTTTTTTCCACCAAGGATCTGGAGTGGGTAATGTAGTGGGTCATTGTACATTTAATTAGTCTATCCAGCCACTACTTCTGGGGCATCACAGGTGATTATATCAGTTGAAGTATTAAGAGGATGCAGTCTGTGAACACATGCAGTCTGTGACAAGGAAACTACACAGTTAGCTACACTGTTGGGAAACTGATCAATGAGTCTACACTTGAAGCTTGTGTAGTCCATCCTCAGGGCGTCTATGGATAAACCAGATCAGCTAATAAGATGTTGGTGATTGAAGGTGGAGATAAGAACTTTCTGACCAGAGCTTCTCTGAGATCAGCTAGAGATGAATTTCAACTTGACTGCAGACAATAATGATAAGACCAGAAGTTTACAACAATCTTGGTTTATATTTTGCTCTACTACTTGCTTTGTTTGCAAAGTTTTACAGGTACAGAACTGCTATAAATACATGCTGCAAACAATGACCAGCATTCTTACAATATATGTTTGGCTATGTACAAATACAGCAATCTTTCTTTTGTATATCTAGGACTTCTCTGAATTACCATAAACATTGGAAGTACACCATCATAGTTCCATGTTTCTGTCATGCGTTGATCTTGATCACGACATTTCTACGGCTATTTGGACTTAACTTACAAAGTCTTACAATCTCTGCATTGGATAAAAATTCCTTGTTGTTTACACATCGCTGTATATTTTAGGCTCTGGAGACCAGGTATTACACCAAAATGACCTGAAATTTGGTACAGGGGTGCCTGGAACATATGCCCAATGAATGTCATTCATATTTTTGGCATACACCAGTGGAAAATTGTGTAAATAGGTCTTTTCTGCTATTTTCAGAAGAAAAATGCACATTTTTGGCTCCTATGCTCTAATATTACAACCAAATGAGCTGAAACTTGATATAGAGGTACATAAGACATATGGCCAAAGAATCCCATTGCCTTTTTTGGCATACACCAATTGAAAATGGTGGAAAATTGGTCTTTTAACATAACATAACATAACATAATAATGGTCGGATAAAGAGGCTATATAGCCTATATAAATCCGCATCTTAAGCTAAACATTAAACAGCACAAATATAAAGTTCAGTTCTAAGCACAAATATAAAGTTCAATTCTAAACACAAGTATAAAGTTCAGTTCTAATAAAAAGTTCAGTTCTAACTATAAAGTCCAGTTCTAAATATTAAGTTCAGTTCAAATATAAAGTTCAGTTCTGAAGAGTTAAAATGTGAGAGTTTGTGGGAGTTCTTAGGTAAGGTCAATGTTGTACTGCTTCCCCTTCCAGAATTTGTCTATCTTTGACTTAAAAATATTCACAGTCTTTTCTGCTATTTTCAGATAAAAATGTACATTTTTGTCTCCTGTACCCTTAAATTACAACCAGTTGACCTGAAAGCTGGTATAGGGGTGGCTAGGGCATATGCCCACAGAATGACATTTACACTTTTGGCATAGATGACTTGAAAATGGTGTAAAACAGGTCTTTTCTGCTATTTTCAGAAGAAAAATGTACATTTTGGCTCTTGTGCCCTAGTATTACAGCCAAATGACATCGAATCTGGTAAAGTAGTGCCTAGAGCATACATGTATGCCTACAGAATGTCTTTTGCAATGTTGGTATACACCACTTGAAAATGGTGTAAGATTGGTCTTTTTTGTGTTTTCAGACAAAAAGTACATTTTTGGCTCCTGAGTTCTGTGCCGTATATCACAGCCAAATGCCCTGGAATTTTTGTACAGGGGTGCCTTGTGCATATGCACACAGAATGTCACTAGCACTTTGGTATACACTATGTAAAATTGTGTAAAATAGGTCTTTTTTGCTCTTTTGAGACAAAAAATGTACATTTTCGGATCTTGTCCCCTTTAATTACAACCAAATGGCCTGGAATTTGGTATAGAGTTGCCTGACGCATATGCCCAATATAATCTACTCACACAATACTCTGATACTGTGTAAAATTGTTCTTTTCTGTGCTTTTCAGACAAAAATGTACATTTTTGGCTCCTGTGCCCTTAATAAATGACCTAAAATTTGGTAAAGGGAAGCCTTGGGCAAATGTTCAGGAAACCTTACTTACTTTTGTACCCCTTGCTAAACATTGTCTTTGAAATTGTGTAAAATAGGTGTTTTTTGCTATTTTCCTGAAAAAAATGTTCATTTTGGGCATTTGTGCCCTAATATTACAGACAAATTACCTGGAATTTGGTATAGAGGTGCCTTAGGCATATGCCCAAGGAACTTAAGTTACACTTTTAGTGAACACTACTTCGAATTTGTGTAAAACAGCTTTTTTGTGGTCTTTCCAGAGAAAATATTACATTTTTGGCTTTTGTGCCCTTATATTCCAACCAAACGACCTGAAATTTGTTGTAGATGTGCCTTAGGCAAATGCCAAAAGAACTTAAGACACAGTTTTGGCATGCACCACTTTAAAATTGTGTAAAATAGGTCTTTAATGCAATGCCCAAGGAACAGAGCCAGCAATACCCTGACCAGTAGTTGTTCTGGGGCTCACAGGTCGACTTTGTTTGTTTAAGGATTACAGGCATGACAGATGAGTTTGTAATAGCTCAGATGGTACAATCTTTCAGAAGGAGGGTCAAAGTGGTCATTGTATGGAAGCAGATCTGATGAAGAACAATATGTAGTGGCCTTTAAACAGTTTTAAAGTTTTAAGGTAATATATGAATATCTGTTCATGATTCTGTCTTTAACTTGCTAAAGGTCAACCAGGTGTATGCAACGTGTATATAAGCAGTTGTTATTATTGTAGCTCAGTATGTCTACTTCTACCCAAGAGCATTCGAGTTCACGAACTACAGTATATTTAAATTGGTTCCAAAACCTATGTACATGATGTCCATGTTATGATGGCTCTGGGAAAGAAGGTGCAAGACTTCCATGGTTACTTGGGTACCTTGGATAAATCACTTAGTTACGCCTGCCATCCTTCTGGCATATGTAGTACACGTGTGTGTCCTCATTAGACCCCAGTGTTATCTGGAACAATGGAGTTGGGAAATGAAATCCCTACATGCTACCACTGCTTTTCACAATGTGCCAGTTTAAAATTAAAAAAAGAGTGCTTTGGCCCACAAGCCAAGACAGGGAAGCACAGACTGACAAAGTAATTAACACTGAACCCTACCAAATACGGATTCACCATGCAGCCATGTTACATATTCAGTCAAACCCATTTGGTTTCTATGTTCTACAATGTAAATGTACAATGGGTCTAACACCGTAAGCCCCACCCCCTGTTCTATTTAGAACACCTCGCTCAAAAACAGCATGGGAAGGGTTGCGCAGGCCGCCGCCGCCAAAATGTCGGTTTCGACGCCCAACGTTATGGTTGAGTTTTCGGCAGCAAAAAACTCCCTCAGTAGCCTCAAAACATAGTTACACTTATCTTTGGTGTAAATGAGTAGTACCTAGCTTCGGTTAGGGACGTCCCTCGGATAGGACATAAACTGGAGGTCCCCGCCGTGTTTGAGGAGAGCCACACCTCGAGCACGTTAAAGATCCCACCACACCTTTCGAAAAAGAGTAGGGGCATGCCCGGTGTGCGATGGTCCAAAAAATTCTACAGCCCAAATACTACAGTGTAGCAGAATCATCAGCAAGTTGATGTTGGCTACCTTAACCTCCAAGACAGTGAAGACCAAGACAGCAGCAAGGTACCACTTGGGTGTTTGGTTTGAGACAGTGGTTAACTAGTATAGGCAGTGAGTGATACACAAGTCTTGAACAGGCTTGGTTAATTTGGTATGACGACCTCCACTACAGTGAGCTGCCCAGATGGGAGTTAGAATATCCTGTATACATGTACAATGTACATGCAAGCGACAGAAAAATGGTAGTAGTACATATTGTAAAGGTAGCTCCAAAGAGGCCCTTTGTGTTGAATTTATCTTAGACAGTAGGAAAAGGAGGCATTGAAAAAGGAGCTTACAATTATTTGGGGCTTAATCGCAAGGGTCTGGAGCGGCTGCCATTCAGCGCCAACTCCTTGTGTTATAACTTCCATCTGTGAAAAATGAAATAAAATTCTTTGGAACTAGGAGAAAAGTCCAAGTATCTCAGAGACAGGAGATCAGGTCTCCTTGAGGGATGTACTGTAGGGACTACCTGTCACAGACCATTGACATATCTAGGTCACTGCTGCCTTTTCAAACCACACTGGAGTTGGGTAAAGCTGGAGCACAGTCTTTTCTTTCAATCTGCATATCCTTCTTGCATTCTGTCTCACTTTGGTCTCTTTTTTAGGAAAGATGGCCAGTGGAAACTGGCAAGTCTAATATACATGTAACGTTACTTCATTCAGTTTCCAAGTTCTGGTTTTACAATTGTAACTTGCCTTGATGTCTGTCCAGAATTCCAAAGATCATTCTCTATTTGTCAGTCTTAGCATAAAAATTAAAAATTTTAGAAATCAAAATGATCAGTAAAATTTAGAGTAAATTGACTGTACACATACTGGTATATTCTTTCAAATTGATACCAAAATAAGTCAATGTTCTGAACTTCTCAGTAATCAATGCCGGACTTTCTAATTTAATCACTGAAGTTCAGGACTATTTCTTCAAAGACTGTTGATTAATTTAGATCTCTAGCTTAATTTATTTTAATAGTGTCCTTTTTCTTCTATACGATTGCAACTCTTGATTCCATCATGTCCCTCAGAGCATGTGGGAAAGGGCACACTGTAGAATTAGCTCACTCAGCTGCCCTTAATACATGTACCATTTTTTTTACACATGAAGACATATATTTGTGTTGCAATTACCCAATCATACAAGCAGTCTGAGCAGTGGGTAGTCACCAGTCACCAGGTCTTGTTGGTCAAAAACAGCAAGATTCCCAGCTCAAACTTTCCCGCCCAGCTACATGTGATACCAGCAGAACTAATTGTGTTTTCTCAGTTGGATGGTACAGTCACAGAGATGCCCACCATTCTTGGCCTGATCCATGATTTCCCTTGTGAAAAGTGAATTTTTCCCTGTCACTCTTGGAGTGCACCTTCTAGGAGGGTCTGCATGCCCTTTTTCGTTAACCGTTATGGGCTATTTTAATTTACCGTTAATCGTTGCCGGCCTGCTCTAATTCAACGTTAAGCGTTATCGGTATATTCCTCGTGAAGCGTTATTGGTCGTTTTAATTCAACGTAAAACGTTTTTTTCATCCTAAATTCAGCGTTAAGCGTTAATGAATAATTCTTCGTTACGCCTAATTTTGCCTTTCAAAGTGCAGGAAAATGCATCATTGAAGGTTTAAAAATACAAAATTTCCCGGGGGAGAATGCCCCCGGACCCCCCTACATTGCTCGCGCCTTTGGCGCTCGACTCTCGCTTCTGCGCTAGCCAGAACCAGCTTTCCCGTCAATTTCCGTAAGTTTGCGGAGAGTTACAGAATTTTTTTAACGAATCCGTCAACCTTGACAAGGCAAATTAACAAAAATCTTGAGTAAAATATGAAAACATTAGAAGGACCGACAAACGCTCTCAACACCATGATTTGCCTCTCAAAATTGCATTTTTGAAGGCTTAAAAATCCTGAATTTCCCGGGGGAGCATCCCCCCCGGACCCCCCTAGATTATGAGTGCCTTCGGCGCTCCCCTCTCAAAATCCATCGGTAAAACTAGGCAGACTGAAAAAATGCAAGCTGGCCGACGTCGACTCGGACTCCCCTTTATTTGTGGACGCATTAGGGGACCAGGGCAGGTGGGAAACACAGGGAACACATACCTTTATTGCGTGCTTCATTACATGTAAGGTGTACGTAATTTTGTCAGTGATCACCTTTTCTCACAAAGCGAGATACCAAATCCAGTGCAGCTCGAAAAAAAGCCTGTCAATTTACCGTTAAGCGTTGCCGACCGTCCTGAATTTACCGTTAAGCGATATCGGCCCTGCTGAATTTACCGTTAACCGTTGCCAGGACCCCCCCATGCAGACTCTCTTCTAGTGGAATGTGTTGGTGAGAAAAGCAGATTTTGGGGGTGGAGGGACTGTCATTGGGTCAAGAGCATGTAGCAAATCATCCTCATGGACACCATAGTGTAAGTGCCCAATCCACTAAATTAAAATGACATGTACTGTACATGTATCTCTCCACCCTGATATAGGTTTGCACGCTCACTTGTTTGAATCTAATGTAAGAGTTCACAAATCGTGATTTCTAAATGCTGACGACTTGCAAGCAGAAGAATATTGCAGTTGTTACAGTATACATTAACTAATTTTCTGTGGCAAAATTGCATATCAAGTAAACTCTAAACAGGACACTGTAGAACTTAACTTCAATCTGGTATAAGCACACAGACATTCTACATCATGTGCATATGCCTGTGTGTGTTTGAAGGCTCAGCCCAGTGGTTCTGATTCTGGCCATCTCAGGCTGAACTTTCAGACTGGTAGTCTAGATTATCAGTTAGCCCTAGTGGACGGATGGAAAATTGCAGGTTACAGGGCAGGACACCCTATCCGGATCCCCTCAGCCTACCAGTCCAGAACAGGACTAGCCTGGTATCCAGCCTTGTTAGCTTTAGTCCGCTACCCAAGATCCGCTCGTAGCGGACTAAAGCTAACAAGGCTGGATACCAGGCTAGAACAGGACTAGTAGTCTGGGTTGTTTTAGGCCTTCACGGCCGTCTAGCCTAAGTAGGTCAGACTGGTAGCCCTGGGAGTTGAGCACAGTGGGCACAGAATCTGGCCGTCCAGGCCACATAGTTCAGACTAGTAGGCCAAGATCTCAGCCTGGTAGGCCACAAGCATTTTCAATCAATCATAACTGGAGTTATAAACATCACTGATCATTGATTTTCACATGAAGAGTGCCTGATGATGAGAGCTTTAGATTGATACCACACTTAAGGGTTTACAGTTACACTGCTTGATTTTCCAATTGTTAGTGTCTTTTCCAAATTTAAAGTGACCAGTGTTATATGCTCAAACTTAGAAGTCCAATAGTCTAGTATTAGTGGATATCTCTCGTGTTTACGATCATACGATACCTCTCTTATGTACAAATGTATGTTTATGATGTTTGATTCTCTACTAGGCCTGTGAAGCCTTCAAGGGGATCTCCAGGAAGCTGTATGACAAGCCCAACTCCATCGAGGAGCTGTCAGAACAGAGGGAGTGGATGAAGACCATTCCTGAAGCCCTCAAGACACACGAGGTTTGCCATAAAACATCCTACTTTCAAATCTGCACAAACTAGAAAAGATCTGAATATGGGGGAGTGAGTGTTAGTGAGCAAAAATTTGTAGAGAATAGAGGGAAAAATTGTTGGTAAAAAATTAAGAAATGAATGCAGAGTGAAGGATTGTTGACTGACGTAAGATTATTAAAAAAAACAACTGTTATTGCTCACAAAAAAGAAAAACTAGTTTCAGTTTTCAGTTTTATTCAGATCCACAATTAGCCTCATAAAAGGCTATTCTTCCTGTGGTCTATTACAACCTTTTTGTGAGAAAATTGTGCAACAAACAGTAAATTAATTGAAAGTGGACTTGTGTGACAAACATCTTGGTGACCCTGCAACAGCATCTGGAGTAGACTAGAAATCAGGCTGAAGAAGTCAGTATCCATGTCTTTATCTGACCAGTACCATTTTCCCATCCTCAGGAGGCTATCAACAAGGCTATGACAGACTATGAACTGATTGAAGAGTTCTACTACAACCTGTCACAGGATGACTTCAACGCCAAGTAAGTGGGAAATACTAACAGACAGACATGATTTATTTTGTTTTGAAAGATTTGTATATAATGTACAATAATCATGGTATTCTGAATCAGGGTCAACTGTCTGTAATTTCCAACTTATAAGAACTTGGAATTAATCCCAAATTTTTCACTGGCTTAAACTGCAGTCTCTATCAGAGAATGAGCAATCCATTGCTTCATGTTATGCAGATAGAACAAGTGACTTGGTGAGCGGTGGATCCAAGGTTTCAGAAAGTTTCAGAAAGTCTCAGAATCACTTCTACCAACACAGCTAACAACTTTCAAGCTACCAGTGATGTCTGACTTTGATAACAGTGGTTAAGAACCAATAACATTTTCTGAATCAGCATGAAAGTTCATCTGAGTTGGTAAATTACATTATGAAAAACTTAAACTGTTCTCCAACTCAAAAATTGACTCACCAGAAATTTTCGACTGAATCACTCAGTCTTCCTCAGCTATCTGACCCAAATGCTGTGGACACGTGATTTTTCCCACGTGTGACGTCAGCAAAGGGTCAAAGGTTGTCTGAAGTCATTCTAAATATTCCAGATAAAGATTGCACACTATGGGGGAGACAGGTGAGCCCATAGCGGCTCCGTGCAGATAGCTGAGGAAGACTGAGTGATTCAGTCGAAAATTTCTGGTGAGTCAAATTTTGAGTTGGAGAACAGTTTAAGTTTTTCATAATATTTTCTGAAATATAACACTGAGTGTGTTAATTTTTATGTTGTCAGGTGGACAGCGATTGGTTGGCCCTACAAGATCGTGGACCAGATGGACATGACACTGCAGCAGCTGGAGGAGGACGAGGAACGCTTCCGTAAGATCCAGCTGTCTGACCAGAACAACTTCCAGGACAGACTGGACACGCTGCAGGTCAGTAACAGTAGAGAGCCAGTGGTTACGGGTTTGATTCTATTGCATATACCACAAACCGGAAAGAAGTAAACAGGTATTGGATGGCCTGCAGTGTTACCAAACTACCAACGAAAGAAACAAAGAAAGAAGGATAGATTCCGTATTATTACATTTCGGCGGCGCATGCCGCCAAAATGTAAAAATTCAGTACAATGTAAAAATTAGACGGTACTAAAATATCTATTTGAAAACAAATGTGACCTGGGTCCCTGAAGCAACTACATTGTGATAAATAGTTACTGTACTTTTTTTAGCACTGCAGTCTAGCAATAAGCACTGGCAAGTTGATGTTGACTGTGATATACCTTCAGTTAGTTGTTTGTACTCCAGAACAGAGAATTCTGTGAAGTAGAAATGATGAACTGTAATTCACTTTATGTTCACGGTAGCAAATTTTATTCACGATCTGAGAAAAATGGAACTGTATATTCACTGTTGTGACAGGTGCAGAAAAAAGAAGGTCTGCCAATTATTTGTTAAGGGATAAGTTCGCTGCACAGAAGTGGGCGCAAAAAGCACAAACATATAAGCACCGCAAAAAAAATCAGGAATTACAGAACTGTCACAGTGGTATTCAAGGATTTTAGCAGTAGCAACTAGCACTGGAAAGTCAGTGCTCTATCTTTGTACTCAAGAATGTTAGAAAGCGCCAAATTCACCAATTTGAAAGTAGAATAGTCACTATTTCTTCTAATTGACAGCATCCTAATTGTATTAACCCTGTGTTTTGTGTCATTTCAGATGGTTGTTGCTGGCTTCGCTGCCCACACTGACATCAGTAAGGCCCACGAGATCGCCAACGAGGTGCGACGCATCAGTAAACAGCTGAAGGAGAGTCAGGAGCTGGCTCAGACCTACAACAACAGGGAGAGACTGTTCGAGATGCCGGTCACTGATGTAAGGATAAGAATGGGATATTTCAAGAGGACATTATATTCTTTGTATAAGATGTAACTAGAAGAAAGAATATGTAAACTTCTTTTGCATAATAAATTAGTAGAATTTCTTTTTGAACAATTTTTTATTATTCATGAGAAACTCAAATCAGTAGCTTTTCATTGAGGTCATATTAGGGAAAAAGTAAGGGTGTGACAGAATTTCTAACAAAGATACAGTTTACATAATTTTGAGTTCTCATAAACATACATTGTAAACACAATATAATTGCAGCTTTAATTGTTTTATGATTTTCAGGACAATTGCAGCACGTATTCTTGTTAGTTGTTTGTTCAAATTTTTATAAATCTTATCAAAAGATATTAAGAATATGACAAGGTTTATAAAATCTGAACACGCATGTACATTGTTCATGCATGTACATCTATGTATTTACTACTAACTACATGCATGTATGACATCGTATCTCGATTTGCTGCAATTTTTTGTGTTGGTATTTTTACATTTTGTTGCTTCTCTGTCGAGATGCATATCCATTGAACAAACCAATTCACTGCAAGCATAAAACCAACTGAGCATCTCAGTGTATCCAACATCTTACGCTACGCCAAAAAACAGTTACTCAAGCAACTGGATATGATTTTGGAAACAGTCAGACGTTTTAGGTATAGCATCTACTACCTTTCGTAGATGTTACATGCATGAACAAATATACAAATTTGATAACCAACATCATCTTTCTTTGACATTTCTCACAGTACCAAAAGCTGTCCAAGATGGTGCGTGACTTCGAGCCGTACAGAAACTTGTGGCTGACCACTTCGGACTGGCTCAAGTGGCACGAGAGCTGGATGACCGACCCGCTGACCACCATCGACGCAGAAGCCCTGGAGACACAGGTCAACAACTCCTACAAGACAATGCACAAGTGTGTCAAACTCTTCAAGGATGTACCAGGTGGGTCATCTTTGCTTTTTCTTGAAGTTACCTACTAGTAGGTTTTAACCTGGAACAGGTCTTGGTCTTGGTCTTGGAGGTTAAGGTAGCCAACATCAACATGCTGATGATTCTGCTACACTGTAGTATTTGGGTTGTAGAATGTGGACCATCGCACACCGGGGCATGCCCCTACTCTTTTTCGAAAGGTGTGGTGGGATCTTTAACGTGCTCGAGGTATGGCTCTCCTCAAACACGGGTCCTCCAGTTTACGTCCTATCCGAGGGACGTCCCTAGCTGAAGCTAGGTACTCATTTACACCTGAGTGAAGTGAGGAAATTCGTGTAAAGTGCCTTTCCCAAGGGCACAAGATCGGTGACATGGGTGGGGATCGAACCCTGGACCTCTAGGTCCCGAGCCGAACGCGCTACCGCTGCGCCACACGACCCCAGGTACATGTGGAAAGAGCAGCTAGGGTGAGGTCTCGCCGAAAGGCGAAAAAAATGCACACAAAAAAACTGCAAGAAGGCTTTAGTCAAAATTTTTATGTACAAATATTTTCTCTTGGCAACCACAAGCCTTCAATTCACTGTATGCAATCTGCAAAGAAATCGCTGAATGCGAGTTAGAATCAGTTTCTCACAAAAGTTTTCTCTACTGTTATATGAAAAGTGTTACTCTTACGGAATTACATCCAGTTTGATTTTCACATTGTAGTTAAATATTTTTTTTACCGAAGGAAAAGATTGTTTTTGCTCAGTTTCTTCTTCCTCTTCTTCTTCTTAATCTCGAAACAGTGACCTCAATGACCTAAACTAATGTTGTGTCTGTTACCTTGGTAACTTGTGTTGGGTTACATCATGTTGCAATTTTATAGCAGGAGGGATTTAGACTCCTGTCTGACCATATGAAATTTAATGTGTTTGAGTAAGAATTAACAGAGCAGACCATATACAAAGGTAAAGTTCATTTGCCTTGCAAATGTTACCTTAGGGTGGAACTATATCTTACTTAATGTTTTCTCCAAAATTACCTCCTCCAGGCTGCCAGCTGGTTGCCACGGAGATGCGTACGGGTATCGAGGAGTTCCGCCCGTACATCCCGCTGATCCAGGGCCTGCGTAACCCCGGCATGCGCAACCGCCACTGGGAGCAGCTCTCCTCCGAACTGGGCTTCCCTGTCCGACCCAAAGCCAGTCTGACCTTTAGCAAGTGTCTTGATATGAAGTTGCAGGACCATATCGAAGTCATTGCTAAAGTCGCAGAGGTGGCTGGGAAGGAGTACTCCATCGAGCAGGTCGGTCAAGTTCCCAGGCTGGACTACAGGACTCTACAGCACGGCTTCTTCTTAAAATCTCTCTTTAAACTCATCTGCTTTTGCAAATTTTTAAACTTTAAAGTTGTCCTTTCAAACTGGTAAAAATTTCTTAAAATCTCTCTTTTCACTTCTAATTTCAGTAGCAAATTTCTAATCTTTAAACTTGTCCTTTCAAAAGCATTCAACAATACGTCAAGCTTCTCCTTAGAATCTTTCTTGAAATTCTCTAAATCTCTCTTGAAACTTATCCACTTTTGTGAGTTTCTAATCTTTAAACTGTTCCTTTCAAACTGTTAAGGATTGAACAACACGGGCTTCTCCTTAAAATTGCTCTTGAAATTTTTAATCCACTACTGTGAATTTCTAATTCTTAAACTTATCCTTTCAAACTGGTAAGGATTCAACAACACTGCTTCTATCTCCTTAAAATCTCTCTTGAAATTTATCCACTTTTGTGCATTGCTATCTTTTATAAACTTGTCCTTTCAAACTGGATCTCTTTAACATCTTCCACTCTAAGACTTTTATAATAAGTAAATTTATAATCTTTAAACTTGTCCTTTCAAAAGCATTCAATAACTCGGCTTCTTCTTAAAATCTCTCTTTAAACTCATCCACTTTGGGATTTCTAAACATCTTTTAAACTTTCCCCTTCATAATGTTCCTTTCAAACTGGTCCTTTCAAACTGGTAAGGATTCAACAGCACAAGCTTCTCCTTAAAATCTCTCTTGAAACTTATCCACTTTTTTAAATCTTTAATCTTTAAACTTGTCCTTTTAAACTTATTCTTTCAAACTGGTCAGCATTCAACAACCAGGGTTCTCCTTAAAAACTTTCTTTAATGAATTTCCCACTTGTGAATTTCTAATCTTTAAACTACTCCTTTCAAACTGGTCAGCATTCAACAACAGGTGTCATGGTGTGATCTCTCCATGAAATTCTAAACTTTTTAAGATTTCTTTCTCTGCTTGTAACATTATCATATTGTGAAGGATACAGTTGCTGTGTCTATTGAAATCTTGTAATTTTTTTGAAATCCATTTAAATTTTATGAGGTTTGTACAATCATGCATTTATTTAACAGTAGTATGATTGAATGTGCTCCAAGCTAACCTCCAGAAGTTGAAAGCAAGAAACAAGTTTAAGGCAAAATGTTGCTAAATTGATAGAGAGAAATAAACATATCGATACACTGTCAGATCAACTGTAAAATGTAGAAACAAGCAAAACAGTACACAATTAAAGAACAGGCCTTAGATGGCCAAAAAGACAAAGACAAAAAAGGCAAATTTATGTCATTAAAACCCAGATTTTTAGGAAAATTGGAAACATAGACAGTACAAAGCTTCAGAAGCCATCAGGAGTTTGTAGCCAGTGTAGGGAACACGACTGTGAAGTTGTCCTGACTAGTCACTGTTCAGCAGGCCAGACAGTCTAGTGTACATGTAGGCAGCAGCACACATGTAGGTTAGACTGGAAATACAGGCTTGGTGGGCCCTGACTAGCTAGGGGACTTCTACAGTCTGAATTATAGCTGTTTTCTAACAAGTTCTGATCAGTTTGGTTCAGTTGAATCGGAACAAAAGTTTGAATTCCTGTTCTACTGTTTCTCATGATTTTGAGTTTAGGTTTTGTTAGCAAGTGTTTCAACAGGATCCTTACAAAAATGTCAGTTAGGAGTTTTAAGGTGTCCTCCCTGGCTAATTTGGCATTTTAGCTTTCCATCGTTTTCTCACAAAGAGAAAGAGAAAGAACTGTAGTTGTACTGAATTTTGATACCTGGGCACAACAGAGTTATGAATATGATTTTTTGGACCATATGGATGACGTCATCAAATTTTATTGCCCCAAATGTAATTATCTTTAAAGTTATAATATAGCACTTTGGTACAAGTAACTGAAATACAAATATGATTTTCATGTGCATAATGGTCAAAGCTACAAACGTACGTTTGCACAAATTGATATCTACTAATTATCTGTAGTTATTAGAGAATAACTAAATTTTAATTAGGCAATTAGGTTATTCTCTAATAACTACAAATAATTAGTAGATATCAATTTGTGCAAACGTACGTTTGTAGCTTTGACCATTATGCACATGAAAATCATACTTTTATTTCAGTTACTTGTACCAAAGTGCTATATTATAGCTTTAAAGATAATTGCATATGGGGCAATAAAATGTGATGATGTCATCTTTATGGTCCATAAAATCATATTCATAACTCTTTTGTACCCAGGTTTAAATATTCAGTACAACTACAGTTCTTTCTAGATTTCTTTGTGAGAAAACGATGGAAAGCTAAAATGCCAAATTAGCCAGGGAGGACACCTTAAGTTTTGATTTGAATTGTTCTTTGGTTTTGAATAATTGTTCTTTGGATGGTGTTAGAGTACAAGATGTTTTTCAGTTTTAAAGCCTGTTGAATTTAAACAGTCATGATTTTTTCAGACAGTTTTCTTTCCCTTGATGATTTTTTTATTTTATTCTCATTCTATCAAACAATTTAACCTTGCTATTGCCTGTACCTACATGCTGTTTCAAGTTGTTTAACTACAATAATATATTAAAAACACTGTGTTGATAAAGTTTTATTGTTTAGAGAAAGGAAGACGTTTTGTAGATCCAGGTAGGGCCTATGCGTACATGTACACACATGCAGAGCAAGAAAACTGAAGATCAATAGAGGAGGAAGATTGCAAAGAAAACCTGTATGACTATAGGACCAGACAAGCAAGTACAGGATGCATGATACTATAGGTAAGTAGAGCCTACATTGATGTCTCTATGAGCATTTTCATTCTGTATTTTCTATATTGTCTCGTCCTAGGCCCTGGACAAAATGGAGGCTGAGTGGGACCCGATCAAGTTTGAGATAATCCCGTACAAGGAGACAGGGACGTACATCCTGCGCAGTTCTGACGAATCGTCGCAGCTTCTGGACGACCACATCGTGATGACACAGAGCATGTCCTTCTCTCCGTACAAGAAGCCGTTTGAGGAGAGAATCACCACATGGGAGTCCAAACTGAAAATGACACAGGTGAGAAACATTTTGTGTAAATGACTTGTTTTGTAGGTTTTAGATAGTTTAATTTCCAAGTTTACTATTTAGAGAGTGTTTAATCAGAAAAATAACACACTAAGAGAGCAAACTGCAATATGAAAGAAATCTCCTACATTGTAGCTGAAAGGTGCTTAATGTTAAATCACAAAGAATATGTAACATTAATATTCATATACTGTTTATTAATGCATGATTATAACAATATCAAAACAACCCGAGAAGACCACTTGGGACCAATATATAACATTTTCATTTTAACTTTGTTGTTTAGGCCACACCAATTTGATTTGTTGGTTTTTGGAATTTTTCAGAAAAAAATATGAAGTGACAGGGCAAAAATGATATTAAAGAATAAAAACAGGTCTAGGCATCCTATGATAGCCCCAAATTCTATGATAGGAGCCATTGATAGATGGAAAAACCGTAACAACTCTGAAGAGAACCTGGACTTCCTTCAACTGTTGCGGCCAAATTATCAGCATTTTGGAGTTGATTCAGAGCCTAAAATGTTTTTTTTTTTTTGCAAATCAGAAAAAAATGAAGCGGGTGAATCCGTGAACCAACAAATTGGTGTGGCCTTAGTAATGCAAAATAAACAAGAGTTCCGAGATCTCATACCTCCATGAAATATGGGCTTGCTTTGTCATACTTCATTTCAACATGTCCTCATTAATTATGCAAATGTAAAATGCAAATGCAAAAAGTCAAGACCATAGCATGTCCAGGACAAAAGATACAAAAACCGGAAGTTCTGCTGCAGTACCAAAGTCATCCACCAGGATGCCCATATTTGACCTTGACCTTCGTCTTCCTAAGACTTATCAGCATACCAAATATCATCACAATCCATAAAGGCGTTATGAAGTTATGCTGACTAAAAAGTTGCGGAAACACACACAGGCACAAAGACAGACACACAGACAGACAGACACGCCAAAAACAATACCTCCATTTTTCATGGAGGTAACAAACAGAAATTAGAAATCAACACTGTTGTTACCCCTCCCCTCAGGATGTGCTGGATGAGTGGCTGTTGTGTCAGAGGTCATGGCTGTACCTGGAGCCCATCTTCAGCTCGGAGGACATCAACCGTCAGCTGCCCGTGGAGGGGAAACGCTTCCAGACCATGGACCGCATGTGGAGGAAGATCATGAAGAACGCCAACGACAACCCACAGGTACTGCTGGGCATGGGTTCGATTCCCGTCAAGTCTTCCTGCATGTTAGGTTGATGTGCTGTATACTGAAGAAGTTTAAGTAAGGCCTACGTATTATCTAAATTGACGAAAGAAGGGAAGAAGAAGGATTTGAATTTGAAAGTGTGTTCACAGCGTCTGTGTGCCCATACTTTGTTTGCATTTTGCTGCTCATGGTAGACAAAAATTTTGCCCAATCCATCATCTTTGACAGACAAAAATCTGTGTCTGGAATGTATGAAAAAAGAATGTCATTAAACTAACTTAATCTACCAGAAAAATTTGACCTTACAAATAGAGGGTCAAGATTCCAAAATTTTCCTGTGGGAGCATGCCCTCACATTCAGGCCCCAATGGGGCTAAATGTAGTAAGTTTAAGCTACAAATATTTTAAAAATTAGGGAAACTTTGCTATGTTCTATGTATATTTAAGCTTTACTACTCTTACTAGTTTCTTCTCTCTTCTTTAGACGTTTGTAGTCTAAGAGTTTTTCTTATACATTGTTTTTAACTGAAAACGTTATATGTAAGAACATATCCTTCGTTAGATGTACATCTAAAACAAACAAACAAATAAAACAAACAAACCCGCCCCCCTCCCCAGGTGATCTCTCTGTGCCCTGACGCCCGTCTGTTGGAGAACCTGACGGAGTGTAACAAGCTCCTGGAGCAGGTACAGAAGGGACTCAGCGAGTACCTGGAGACCAAGCGATCCGCCTTCCCACGATTCTACTTCCTGTCCGACGACGAGCTTCTGGAGATCCTGTCACAGACCAAGGACCCGAAGGCCGTCCAACCGCATCTCAGGAAGTGCTTCGAGAACATGGCTAAGGTGAGTGCAGACAAAACAGTTTCTTCTCTACATGTACATTTGGCATATCTTATTTCCTACATCCAGGTAATAAGCAACTGGATAGATTTTGGAAACGGTTAAACGTTTCAGGTAGCATCCACTACCTTTCACTAGCTCTCAAATTCATCAAATCTCTTTCTATCATGGCTCAGGTAGCACAGAAAAAACAGTTACCTTGAACTCTACGTCGGTGAAGGTTAGACATCCAGGTAACATTTAGAAATGCTGAAAAACAATTTTGGAAACGGTCAGACGTTTTAGCATGGAGGTAGAAAAAAGGACAGGAGGGAGGACGTATTTAGCACCCGCCGCGGCCTTTTGTTTTGCGGCGCTAGATCCCGCTGGTTTCTATTGTCCGCCGGCCCGGCGGTACTTCGTTTGATGCCTATGTTCGCCGCGGTCTCTCCCGCCAGAATTCCATATATGGCTATGCAAATGAGCCGAAAATGACATCACTGCCAGCGACGGCAGCCGAGTCCACTCCGAGCAGGGACCGACATACCCGAGTTTCCGAGCATTTCCTTATTTGGGTTGCGTCGTATTGTTGCGCAGAAGTCAGCATCGGGAGCGGAGGGAAATGGCGGATACGCAGATATGTTTATGTTTGTTGTGCGACGAAAAATGGGCGAGTTACTGCGTTTTTTGTGTTTTGTAAAGCTCGAATCGAACATTTTAGAACTGGAACATTTCAACAAATACAATCGTCTAGTATGAATTTGTGTGATTTTTTCTAGATATGCCGATATTTATTCTGGATAGTTGACGATGTTTATGTTCCATTTTCCAAACTTTCGTAACTGGCAAAGTAGCGATTTTTCCGGCAAAGTGGACTATTTGTGGCCATATTCTACAAGCTGTGTGCCTCTCTGCTAGCAGAGGAGGTGTGTAGAAATGGATTTTGTGCTCGAAGGCCCAAATAGAAACGAGACATTCTTGTAGTAACCGGGACATCCTTGCTTGTTGTTATTTTTCTACCACAAGGAAATATTTGAAGTGACACATGCGCTCAATTCTTTGGTTGATTGTGGTTACCGGTAGGCCCGGTGCATGTTCCTCAAACAAGGATTCAAGCAAGGATTTGACCAAAGATACTGAACCTCCTGTTGTTTCAAGTATCGGGGTATAAAGATACTAGAAATAACAATTAAGTCTAGTCACTAGAAAATAGTTGCAGTGCCGTGCCGTCCGTCAAGTTTGTCGTCTTTGATACACGCTTCTTACCTCCCTGCATTCATCGAAGTAATCCTCAAATTTGATACAAACTTACCGTAGAATAAAAGTTGCTACACTTATAGTTGTCAAATGCCGGGCATGCCGTCTTGTCACTGACATTAATAACAATGGAAAACTCTGGTGTGCCGCTCTGGGGGCTACGCAAATCAGGGCAATTGACAAGTTCGTGCCAATTACAGTTTTGACGCCCGCGGCCAACATCGGACAATAGGCAGAAAGTTTGAGCTCCCTCCTTTCCTTTTTTCTACCTCCATGGTTTTAGGTAGCATCCACTACCTTTCTTCAGTGGAGAGCTCTCAAATTCTGTAAGTTTCCTAGTAGTAAGATGGGCATACATTGTAGATAAAACAGTTTCCTTCCATCTCTTGTCGTGCCTTATTCATTTTGTTTTCTCATTGATGCAGAAATGTTTGAGACCGTAAATAATAGGTGGAGTCAACAAAAATCTCCGTCACACAAAACTAGAAGTTTATCAATTAAAAACATGGCTGCTTGTGGCTATGACATTTTTTCTGGTCAAATTTTTGCACTTCTATACCAGGCCTTTACTGAGGTGTTCAAGGGGTGAACCAGTGAATCCTTCATCATAGTATAGTTGGTGATGCCTGTCCTTGGTGCTGAAATGAATACAATTATAACATATAACCAGGGACATTATGTCCTTGATATAACAATTCTGAGATGCATATGATGCCAGACGGTTGTTCAACAGGAGGATATCAGGCGATTCAAAACTACTTCTGCAACTACATTCTTTTTATTTCATGGTTTCTATTGCGAAACTATGTCTTGCAAATGTCCTGGAAATAACATTAAACATGAATCTAAAGACAAGGGTATCTTCATTGGTCTATTTCCTAATGTACCATTTATCCAAAATATCCCTATAGCTTCACTTTGAGGAGGACCTGGCCATCACTAAGATGTTCTCCATGGAGGGAGAGTGTGTTCCAATGTCGGAGAAACTCTACCCGACTGGGAACGTGGAGGACTGGCTACTGGAGGTGGAGAGGGTCATGAGGGAGAGCCTCAGGACTATTATTGGATGGTCCCTGGCTGTCTACCCAGATGTAAGTAATCATTGGACGGTCCCTGGCTGTCTACCCAGATGTAAGTATTCATTGGACGGTCCCTAGAAGTCTACCCTCATGTGATGTAAGTAATCATTGGACGGTCCCTAGAAGTCTACCCTGATGTAAGTAATCATTGGACAGTCCCTAGAAGTCTACCCTGATGTAAGTAATCATTGGACGGTCCCTGGAAGTCTACCCTGATGTAAGTAATCATTGGACGGTCCCTAGAAGTCTACCCTGATGTAAGTAATCATTGGACGGTCCCTAGAAGTCTACCCTGATGTAAGTAATCATTGGACAGTCCCTAGAAGTCTACCCTGATGTAAGTAATCATTGGACGGTCCCTGGAAGTCTACCCTGACATAAGTAATCATTGGACGGTCCCTGGATGTCTACCCTGATGTAAGTAATCATTGGACGGTCCCTAGAAGCCTACCCTGATGTAAGTAATCATTGGACAGTCCCTAGTTTACCTATGATGGTACCCATGTGATATAAAGGCTTTAGATGTTATAATTTTGGATATTTGCTCCAAGCTGCCAGAAACTGAAGAATTGAAAAGAGTGGTCACTGAAGCCAACTCATCATTTGTAAATAATCCATTCAAAAACTGTTAAGTGTACATTTTAGTTGAGAGACCGAGTTATTTTTCTATCTGTGACTCTTATTCTTCTTAATACTACAGATGAGTTTCACTTATAACCTCTGTATTATATGTAGAATGCACAGTTGGATTGCAGTTCCTGATGAGACATTGTGTCCAGGCACAGTTCACTGTACTTGACAAAAATTTCCTTGGTACGTTGAATCTTTAGATTATAGTCAGAGTAAAACTTTCTGCGAGCTAAAACTTGACAATGATACGCTCTTCTAACCCACTTTGTCCTTGCATCGCAGACCAAGAGAACTGAGTGGGTCCTGGACTGGCCTGGACAGATTGTCATCGCAGGCTGTCAGACGTTCTGGTCAAAGGAGGTGTCCGACTCTCTGGAGGAAGGAAAGCTGCCCGAAAGACTGGACATTCTTATTGATCAGGTGGGTGGAAGATTGACAGGCAGAAAGAGAGGATGTCAAAGGGCCAGATAGAGAAAACGGGTTGAACTTGAAGCTCGCAGAATCTGCCATAAAATCTCCTAAATTGACAAAAATCCAAACTGCATGTACTAAAAATTCCAGAAGTTTCTGAAACTCCTTGTTTCGTGGAAGACTGCAGAATAAAGAGACGCTTTTTACACAGCGCAAGTGATTTATATTTAATAGGCAACATTTTGGTTATCGTCTGTCACCTTCCTCAGGGCAATTCTGACTGGTTCACATTGCACAGCACTAATATAATATCGCTGCTGTTAGATAATAGATGTGTTCCAAAATGCAAAGCGTTTACAAAAAATTTACCTAATATATGTTGATGAAGGTTAGACATTCAGGTAATAACATGTTTTATGCCAAAAAAAGTTACTCAAGCCACGGAATATGATTTTGGAAACATATCTGCATGACTTTCCAACTTATTCAGTGAACTACCAACCTGATGAAACTATTCACGGAAGACTACAGATTTAATGTTGTTTTTTTTCCCGATAGTTGGCAGGTCTTGTGGGGCTGGTCAGAGGCAAGCTGTCCAAGATGCAGCGAGAGATCCTGTCAGCACTGATCGTGATCGAGGTGCACGCACGTGACGTCGTTGCAAACATGGTGGAACTGGAGGTCAAGAACGTCAACGACTTCGAGTGGATCAGTCAGCTCAGGTGAGACGACAAAAATTACTTTGCAAAAATATGTTACAAAAATACTTCAAAACTAGTAACATTTGCAAAGCATAATGTTTACCTTCACATATGTTCTGCTCTGTTAATTATTAAACACATTTCATATATGGTGACAGGAGTCTAAATCCCTCCTGCTATAGAATTGCAAAATGTAACCCAACACCATGGTGACAGACGTCTGGTTCAGGTCATTGACCTTATTGGTTTGGAAGGAAGAGGAAGCAGAAACAGTGAAACAATGTAAACATAAAAATACAATTTGCTGCATGTGCATAGTGAATGGATAAAGAATGGTTCAAACAAACAAATAAACAAACAAACAAACAAAAAACCTGTACACTGTGCAGATTCCATACTTTGACAGACACTTTGTAGCATTACTGTTAAGGGCACTGTACACAGAATAGTGGCATGTATAGAGAAATCAAGTTAAGAAGGGTTTTTGATAATCTTGTTCATCCCTGCAGATATTACTGGGTGACAGACAACCTGTACGTGCGCGCCGTGAACGCGGAGTTCCCGTACGGTTACGAGTACCTGGGGAACACAGGACGACTGGTCATCACCCCGCTGACCGACAGGTGCTACCTCACACTGACTGGAGCGCTCCATTTGAAGTTTGGGGGTGCGCCAGCTGGCCCAGCTGGCACTGGAAAAACTGAAACAACCAAGGTGTGTCCACAATGCTTTTAATCGTATTCTTAATGTCCAGAGCTTTGTTCATTTTCTTATTGCATTTTTTATTATCTTTGTAACTTGCAACAAATTTGATGTTGCAATTTCTGGGTACATGCCAGGTGATTGAATTAAACCGAACTGAACTGAAGAAGTTTTTATATCCATATTGATAAATACTGTTTCACCTCTTATTACATAATAATTTCTGAGGAAAAAACATTTAAAATTGCATGAGAAGACTTGACTGAAGGGGCAGTGGACTTACTCAAGAAAAACAGTTTACCAGGCAAATTTTCTGGGCCTTAGTGTTCCTAGGGCATATCGTGACCCACACTCCTCTAAAACGTGACTTTCTGAACATATGTCCAGTGTACATATTGCAAATCTAAAAGTCAAGAAGAAAATTTTTTGGGCCAGTTGTTGGGTACAGATTTTGGGTGCCTGAGGTGTGGGTTTATATATCTGGATAGCACATAGGTTGACAGAACATGGGTGGAGGAAGATTGACAGACAGAATAACAGGTCATAAGGTCAGAGACAGAAAATGGGGTGACTTTAAACGTTCAGACACTGAATAAAATGGGACTTACCCAAATTTTCCCCTTTTTGTCATTATGAATTATACCAACACAGATGAACTTTCATGCTAAAATGGGGTGACTTTGTTTTTCTTGATTGTTCTGCTAAGGTTTTATGCTAACAATGCTTGCTATTACCCCCTAGGATCTGGGTAAAGCCATGGCAGTGCAGTGTGTGGTGTTCAACTGTTCTGACCAGCTGGACTTCATGGCCATGGGCAAGTTCTTCAAGGGTCTGGCCAGCGCCGGCGCCTGGGCCTGCTTCGACGAGTTCAACAGAATCGACATCGAGGTGTTGTCAGTGGTCGCACAACAGATCATCACCATTCGGAAGGCCCAGCAGCAAAAGGTAGGGCTGTTAATGTCTGCTTCTCTTTCATACTTCAGTTCTTGTTCATGTGTGTATCTTGTTTAATAAGGGGTATGAGATGAAAAAATCTTGTATTTTGGTCAGCTTTATGATTATAGGACTTTTGAGAATGGTACAGAGACAAGATATACCTTAGAATTTTATACATGTAATGACCAGCCCCTCCAGCTCTTTCCTTCCAGTTGCTACAAAATGTAACCCAACACCACAGGGTGTCTGCTACAGCACCAGTTACCATGGCAATAGACATTCGGCCCAGACCATTGGCGTTGTGTGTTTGGAGAAGAACAAGAAACAGTGCAAAAACAATATGTTTTCATTCTGTGAACTTAAACATAATAAATATGTGGTATAAGCTTTCTATTAAACCCTTTTTCCTTCCTCTACTCTTCCCTCAGTTGGACCGGTTCATGTTTGAGGGGGTAGAGATCGCCCTGAAAGCGGCCTGTGCTGTGTTCATCACCATGAACCCCGGGTACGCCGGCCGTACGGAGCTGCCAGACAACCTGAAGGCCCTGTTCCGTCCCGTCGCCATGATGGTGCCCGACTACGCCATGATCGCCGAGATCTCGCTCTACTCCTTCGGGTTCTCGGACGCCAAGGTGCTGGCGAAGAAGATCACCACGACGTTCAAACTGTCATCTGAACAGCTCAGCTCACAGGTAGGTTTGCAATCCTCAAAATTAACTTTTTTTTCCTATTGTCCCGTCCCGATTTATTTTCCCCGAAAGTAAATTTCGATTGTCCCAAGGTGAGTATGTACTGTCTTACCTGGTTTTTGGGAAAACCTGTTTTTCTTACGTTCTGACTCCCAGCCACATTATAATTCCAGAGTAGACAAGGAATTTCGGGGGCTTTTCTGAAGCCAAAAGCTAGGACGCATGCCTGATCAATGAAAGAAGGGCTGACGTTCGGATGTTGATCATTTTTCTATTGTCCCAAAAATGTCCCAAAGTGTGTTTTCAGTTGTCCCAGCCTAAATTTTACTGGTCACTGGCCATAGGGACACCGTTAATTTCGAGCCCTGGGTTTGGTGTCTTGAATGAATGGTTTATTTGATCATTTTCAATCGGATATGAAAAGCACATTACAGCCATAGGCTGAATTGCATACTTTTTAAATTTTTAAAAACTGTTGGCATTAGGTATTTTACCGATTAGTCATAATCTTATCGTTCCTATTTAACAATATACATTATTTTAAGAACACAAGAAATGCTACCTTAAAGCAGATAGGTTGTAAGACGGTTCAAACAAATATATTTTCGTATCCATCCCAGGACCACTACGATTTCGGTATGCGAGCGGTGAAGACCGTGATCTCGGCGGCGGGTAACCTGAAACGAGAACACCCTGACATGAATGAGGACGTCAACGTGCCAAAGTTCCTGGTGGAGGACCTCAAGCTCTTCACAGGTATGCAAATTAGTAACCTGTAACTCTTCACAGTTATGCAAATTAGTAGCCTGTAACTCTTCACAGGTATGCAAATTAGTAGCCTGTAACTCTCCACAGATATTCAAATTAGTAACCTGTAACTCTTGACAGGTATGCAAATTAGTAGCCTCAAACTCCTCACAGGTATGCAAATTAGTAGCTTCCAACTCTTCACAGGTATGCAAATTAGTAGCCTGTAACTCTTCACAGGTATGCAAATAATTAGCCTCAAAGTCTTCACAGGTATGCAAATTAGTAGCTTCCAACCCTCCACTGGTATGCAAATATGATTTACATCAAAACTCAGTTTCTCAGAGTTCAAACAAGCTACAAGAATAAGTTTATGATTGTTAATTGTTAGATGTGCAGTTCAGCACAGCACCTAGGACAGACCTCAATTCTGATTTGTATGTAAGATTCTCTGTTACACAGAACTCACTTTACCTTTGAAATAAACTGTAAATACTGTACTTGACAAGTGCTGTGTACTTGCACAAACAGGTATCGTGTCGGACTTGTTCCCAAAGATCAAGGAGGAACCGATCGACTACGGCACTCTGGACTCCTCGCTAGTCGCCAGCTGTGAGAAACTGGGCATCAAGGATGTGCGAGGTGAGATCTTAGAAACAACTCTAAAACTCTTAGCTATAGTAGACCATATCTATGTCTTGTTACCTATAGTTGTGTTATTGAGCTTTTTATTTGTACATGTAGCTTTGGTATTTAATATTTTTAGAAGTGCATGTAGTGTCATTGATTGAAAGGTGGAAAATTTTTGTTTTGGGTTACCTCTAATATATTTGCACATCGCATGTTCAAGATATCAACATAAATGTGCACATAATGTACCAAAGATAATCCAAAAGACACAGGGCACCAATAGTTTGATAAAATCTAAAATAACAAATTCCAAACTTTTTCCCGTTTTTGTGCTTACATCATTCAGGACCTGATGGTAAGTCTAAAACAACTTAAAGAAGTCAAAATTGATTATTTTTTCACGCTTTTTCCAAGTTTTCATGTATCTTGAATAGAAGGATCAGTGGTATCCATCTACAAATGTGAAATTTGAGTTTTCCAAAGTTTATCATGGTAACCTCAACATTGTCGCATACATTGACTTGATTCAATGATTGAGTACTACTTAGAAGGGCCAATAGAGGATCAGTAGAGACAACTTTCAGCCTCAATACCTTAAGGTATACAGAAAGTGTGTTACTATGCTACATGCTGCTTTGCTCACAACCTAAACCTAACGCAAGAGCCATCACACGTTTGTTGTATCACTTGCCACATGCTTGTGTGTTTCGAGCATCATCTCACTGACACAAACTGCCACAGCTTTGTAAACTTGAAACTACACTAAGACATGCTGAGTGTGCTTGCTAAAAATGCTGTTGTCCATGCTGAGTGATTAAGCTATCACTGCAACTCTGTGTGGAGGTATCTTTTTGTAGGACCGAAAATTTGACTTTTGTAAAAGTGGTATTTTCAAATCCAGATACAATGTAAAATGCACTTGTTGCAGCACAAATTATTTCATTGGCTGTTGTCATCAAGAAATTGAATTTTAGCTGATAACTAGAAAGGCCGACATTTGCTTTGGAGCAAATACAGCAATGGCTTCACCACATTTTACGACATGGCAGGGAAAGAATGAGAAACACAAGGGAAAACAATGCTTTACATTGATATAACTATAGTATGAAGTAACATACAACTAAGACTACAACAGTTGGATAGCTATTCCCTACATTATTGGTTAGGATTTTTAATTGCATAATGCAAACTGTTGATTTTCAAGAAAAAAAGAAGTGTTCATGCCCCGCATTCCAATGCTGGAGCAGGAAAGCTTGAAATACCTACCAAAACACTTGAATACAGACATACTGTCAGTATGGAATGGATCTGAGCAGGTATTAATTAAGTTAAGCCTGTTAAATTCCAACAGCCAATCAGCAAGGAGAATAGAGGAAAGCTGCATGCCTATTGGTTGATGCCCTGCATTCCATTGTGATGACTCATGTCCAAATGTGGTAACACTGCACACTAACTCAGTAATACATTTGCTATAACACAGCCAAAAAACTCAAATAAAACCATTCTAAAAGCCTGTATCACAAAAATTTAAAAAACGCCTAGGGGTATTTGCCCACTGTATATCCATACCAAATTTCAGGACCTTAGGCCCTAAAATGAAGAAGCTGAATCCATTTAAAAAATGGCAGGAGAAGGAGAAGGAGAAGGAGAAGAAACATCAGAAAAAGCAATATGGGTTCACCACCACTTCGTGGTGTGGTGAACCCATAAAAAGTACATTTGGACCCTAGTTCAATGTGTTTTTCACGAAGCAAATTGATATGATATTTGTTGAGATTATTCTCTCCACACTCTGTATTACTACAGCTGTACTGTACCCATTTCCAATGATTTTCTTAACTGCACCTGTAAACCATCAAATTTCTTGTCATGCAAACTTCAAGTCAAGAAGAAAAATGCTACACAAGATTTTGAAAGACTTGGTGTGCAGATGCAAAGTTATTGTATGTTCTTTTCAGCACCAAGGACAGACCCAACACAAAAAATGTCAAAACCGTGATTTTTTCACTTGTATCATGATTTCTGTCCTTGAACCATATTGTTTTGCCCTTGAACAATGATTTTTGTTTCGTAACCATGGTATTTCCTCTTTAAACATAGTTTCTTTTCAGCAACCATAATTTTTTTTCTCACTTGAAGCTAAACTAATTTTACCTTTTTTGTCAATTTTTTTTACTGTATTTTTTTCATCAAAACATCACATTTGACCAAGAGTGTTCCCCCGAAATGCTTCTTATCAAAGACAAACACAAAGTTTTCCCTTTTAAAAAATCACAAAATTTCCTGAAAATCCATGCTGAAAAACCTTGTCACTAAGTCTCACTGCATAACCACCACAACAGCTGCTGTAAAATAACATTAACATGCTCTGCTTGCCTTGCTTTTTTTCTTTACAGGTTCACTAGGTGAGACTGCACTGTTTAAAAAATCCTGCACCCAAAGTCTACTGTATAGGACAAGTACACTATAGACGCATTAGAATCATAAGCTGCTTTCTTGTTGTAGAAAAAAAAAGACATTTTGATTTTCATGGTAACAGAATTGTAGTGAAATACACTTCAGAAAAAAGCACAGTATTCAGGGCTCAAAATTAACATTGTCCCAATGGCCACTGACTACTAAAATTTAGGCAGGGACACCTGAAAAGTCACTTTGGGACATTTTTTGGACAATAGAAAAATAATCAACATTAGAATATCAGCCCGACTTTTGTCTTGATAAAGCCCCCCAAATTTCCTGTCCACTCTGCAGTTATAGTGTGCCTGGGAGTCAGAACGTAAGCAAAATAAAGTTGACTTCAAGTTGCTGTCATACATACTAGTACTTCCCAAAAAATAGTTTCGGATAGTTCAACCTCACTTCGGGACAACTGAAATATCTTTTCGGGACAATAAGAAAAAAGTGAATTTCCAGGCCTGAGTCTTATTCTCTCTATTGCAAGTCAGCTACTTATGATTCTGTTGCTTTGAAAGGTACAGAAAGGTTGGTATGAGGTCGTTTTTATGGTGAAATGTGTCGAGTACATGTAGTTATGTTAGGGACAGAGGTGTTAGGGACTAGATGTTTTAGTTTGTTATTAGTGAGATGTACAATATGTTACTAACAATTGTTTTGTTTTTGGTGCAGATTTAGATGTCTTTGTTACTAGTCAGACATACAATTATATGTTTCATATGTGTTTATTTTTTTCTGTAACTAACAGTTATTTTGTTTTTGGTTCATTTTAGCATTTGTGTTGTTTATTCCATAACCCATGTGATGTTTTTAACCCTTGTTAAGCTGCGAGCTGGGAATAATCTTGCTGCTTTTTATACTAACCCTGTTTTTTTTGTTTTTAGTTACAGTTTTGTTTGTTAGCTACTATTTATAGTTTGCGCATATTATGCAGCTTTTACTGATACATATTATAATTCAGTACGTGTACATTTTCCTTGTTTTGCTATAACATCATACAATGTATATCGCTTGCTGCTAGTAGCTTGCTAAAAACAGCTAATTTTTTTATAAAAAATATGCTTATAATATATATACTTGCTGCAACATTGTTTCTAAAGTTATCGCAATGCAAATACTTTTGACTAAAATAATGCTGTTTGGCTGTAGCATCCATTATTTTCCCCTACATGCTTCTTTCATAACCTCTAAACTCTCATTTAACAGTAAAATATCTCATAGAAAAGTTTAACTTTCCATGTTTGCAATGTTACTAATTTTTGCCCCCCTCCCCCCTATAGGTTTCATAACCAAGTGTATCCAGCTGTATGAGACTACGGTGGTGAGACATGGTCTCATGTTGGTTGGGCCGACATGTTCTGGTAAAACCATGTGCTACAAGACACTACAGGCAGCCATGACTGCCTTGAAGGTACAAAATTTGTTCTTTGTGTTGAAATGAAGTACTATAAACTATAAAATTAATGCAGCAGAATAATTGCCAAAAGCTTAGAAAAAGAAGAAAATGAAATTATTTTGCAACTATCAATGCATCATAGAAGGGAAAAGCTTTAATTTTTTTAAATAAGTTACCCACAAGCTTCACGCAAGACCTACTTTGTGCAAATTTGAACAAGCATAATTTTTGTCCTTTACCTCTAAAATGTGCCACAACCAGAAATTGAAATCAAACATTCCTATTTTTTCTCAATCTATTATTAACATAGTGCATGTGGTATATATAATACAACATATCACATACGGTATGGTTTACACACGGTTAACCAAATGTTACATGGCTTTTACATATAGCTTTCAATAATTATTGCAATTTGAGCATGATTTACAATGACTTTTGCACAAGTGGGAAACAAGTGGGAAGAGAAGTTAAGGCCACACCAATTTAATTTCTTGGTTAACGGATTTTTCCAGAAAAATAATGGAGCGGGCGGGCGAAAAAAAATAAAATAAAAACAGGCCTAGGCATCCTATTATGGCCCAAAATGGTACGATAGGAGCCATGAAGTCAACACACCAGGCTGGTTCAAAATTTAAACTAATTGAATTTTGAACTTTTAATGATACCATTGCATTGAAAGATGGAATAACTGTAACAAGTAGGATGAAAAGGACTGTTTTCAACTGTTCAGGGCAAAATATGAGCATTTTGCAGTTGATTCTGAATTTTTATTTTTATTTGCAAATCAGAAAAAAATGAAGAGGCGAATCCGTTAACCAAGAAATTAAATTGGTGTGGCCTAATGTAATGCTGTACTGTATTCACTGTATTCTATTCTCCCCCTCCCCCCCCCTCCCAAGGGCGAGCCAGCAGTAGGAGGGGGTGTGTACGAGGCTGTGCATGTGAACGTGGTGAACCCCAAGTCCATCACCATGGGTCAGCTGTACGGAGAGTTTGACCTGCTGACCCACGAGTGGACAGACGGAATCTTGTCCACCCTGGTACGCGAGGGCACCGCTGCCACGGACTCAGACAAGCGCTGGTAGGTTCCCTGTACTGTACTCAGTCTGTAAATTCATGTACTTAAAGTTTGCAGTGGTCTTACTTTATTGTAGCTTGTTTGAACTCTGAGAAACTTAGTTTTGATGTAAATCATAGCTTGTAGGTCTCTCCTTGGTGCTGAACTGTATGTCACTGTTATTTTAAGCTTTCCTAATCACTTTATGAACCTGTGAAATTTGCATATTTCTCACTACTTTGCATGTTTGATAACTAATTTGCATACCTGTGGAGAGTTGGAGGCTACTAATTTGCATACTTGTGAAGACCTACAGGAAAAGGGAGTTGTTTTTTTTTCAGTGTTAAACATACGTGGTTAAAACAATTCTGCAGTACTGTAGCACAATGTTTGGTCATTGTTGCTTCAGAATTTTGCATCTCATCAACATCTCTTCTGACATGACATTTGAAAACTATAAACGGGATGTTATGTGTATTGTCATACAAGGAAGTCCAAACAAGCATGAAGTAATTCTAAACTTGTCTGTGTCCTGACAGGTACATGTTTGATGGTCCTGTGGACGCTGTGTGGATTGAGAACATGAACACAGTACTGGACGACAACAAGAAACTCTGTCTCAGCAGTGGAGAGATCATCAAACTCACAGAACACATGACCATGATGTTTGAGGTGAGACTTCATGTATATATTTTATATTTGTACAAATATATACATAGGACCACTGAATTTGAGGAATTTTACTATGCAGAAGCAATGTATGGTACACATACAAAGTCTGCCCTTGGTGCTGAACTAGGCCTTTATCATTGTAATGTCTTATATAGAAGAGTATTCAAACCTACATTTACACGCCAACACGTGTAGTATCCAGACTGGATACTACCAAACTCAAGCAGGAGGAGACCTCAGTAGAGCTTGCTAATGATCTCAACAGAAAACTGAAAGATCTCCGCATGGGTGAATCCTCTGTGGAGGACGATTGGTCGACACTAAAGAAAACTGTGTATTCAACAGCCCTTGAGCACCTGGGTTCAACAAAGCGGAAGAACCAAGACTGGTTCGACGAGAACGACCCACAGATTTCATCCCTACTGGCTCAAAAGCACCATCTCCACAGACTCGCCATGAACGACCCTGCATCAATTGCCAAAAAGACTGCCTTCACTAACATTCGTAGAGAAGTTCAGAACCGTCTCAGGCAGATGCAGGATGACTGGCTCAGCAAAAAGGCGGATGAAATCCAAGCCTATGCTGATATGAAAGACTCTAAACGTTTTTACGACGGAATTAGAGCATTGTATGGACCCCAAGCCTCAAGCTCGTCCCCTCTCCTTAGTGCTGATGGGGCAACACTCATCACAGATCGAGCCAAGATTCTGGATCGGTGGGCTGAACGCTTCGAAGCTGTCCTAAACCGCCCATCCAACATCAACAATGCAGCTATTGAACGTCTCCCACAGATCCCAGTTAACCAAGAGCTGGATATACTGCCGTCCCTCTCCGAGACTCAGAAGGCCATCAGCCAAATGAGCAACGGAAAAGCGCCAGGCCTCGATGGCATTCCAGCCGAGGTATACAAGTCTGGAGGACATGTGCTAACCCAGAAGCTAACTGACATCTTTTGTGCCATGTGGGAGAAAGGTACAATCCCCCAGGACTTCAAAGATGCCTCTATTGTACACATCTACAAACGGAAAGGAAACCGTCACTCCTGCGACAATCACCGTGGCATCTCACTCTTGTGCATAGCCGGCAAGATCCTAGCAAGAATCCTTCTAAACCGCCTCATCAAACACCTTGAACAAGGTCACCTTCCGGAGAGCCAGTGTGGCTTCCGAGCTGGCAGAGGCACAGTGGACATGATCTTTGCAGCCAGACAACTCCAAGAGAAATGTCAAGAACAACACAAGTCGCAACGACTACAATGACCGAAAATGCATAATGTACAATATTCCGTTCCACCTGCATGCTCTATATATGACTGGCTACACTAGATTGGCTTGAGTCCTTGATTTTGTGAAACGACTTCATGATGACAGAAAATTCAAAAGATTATTAGTACTGATAATGGGACTTACCGACATACATGTACACACGCACATCTCTGCGACTGGCCCTCTTCAGGATGGCCGCTGTAGGAAAGCCTTCCCCAATGGCTTCCATCCTTGATGTGGTCGCCCTGAATCTGTACAGACGAGTGTTGCTGTTGGAAAGGGATAATTTGAATAGCTGTAATTCAAGGTCAACTAAACTATTTTAAGGTTTCTCCTAGTCTCCAAGCAGAGGTTGTGGGGAATGAT
>NW_017803882.1:40267-85995 GCF_001625305.1 Branchiostoma belcheri
TGCTGACTGATGCCTTTCACGGCACCAAGGAGGGAATAGACATCAAATACAGAACAGACGGGAAGTTACTTAACCAACGTCGCCTGCTTGCGCTAACGAAGGTGAAGCACACAGTCCTGAAAGACTTCCTCTTCGCCGATGACTGTGCCCTTAATGCCACAAACGGACAGGATATGCAAATATCAACCGACAGGTTCTCTGGGGCTTGTGACAACTTTGGTCTCATCATCAGCACCAAAAAGACGGAAGTCTTGTACCAACCACGTCCCGGCAAACCTTACAAGGAACCTTGTGTCACATTACATGGCCAAGTCCTAAACCCTGTGGACAAGTTCACCTACTTGGGCAGTACCATGTCACGGCAGGCAAACATAGATGAGGAAGTGAACGGCAGAATCTCTAAGGCCAGCAGTGCTTTTGGGAGACTTCGACACAATGTCTGGGACCGAAGGGGAATCAAGCTCAGCACAAAACTTAAAGTGTATCAGGCAGTAGTCATTACTACTCTTCTCTATGCCTGTGAGACTTGGACAGTTTACAGAAGACATGCAAAACAGCTAAACCATTTCCACACAACATGCCTTCGTAGACTCCTTAAAATTCATTGGCAAGACCACACCCCAGATACGGAGGTACTTTCCCGTGCCAACATGCCCAGCATTCACACCCTCATAGAGAAAGCCCAAGCAAGGTGGGCAGGACACGTCCGACGGATGAACGACAGCCGAATACCCAAAATGCTGCTGTATGGGGAACTGGCTGAAGGCAAAAGGCTAGCGGGCCGCCCCAAGCTCCGCTTCAAGGACAGCCTCAAGGCAACTCTGAAGAGCCTCAGCATTCCCGTTGAAAACTGGGAGGACGCTGCCACTGACCGTCACCAGTGGCGCAGACTAGTCCACCAGGGCGCCGAGCTTGCTGAGCGTCGTCGCACCAGCCTGGCTGTCAGTAAGCGGGAGGCACGAAAGGCGAGGGAGAAAACCCGTCTCTGCAGCCACTACCTGAGCACAAGTGTGACGTCTGCGGCAGGTGCTTCCGGGCTAGAATTGGACTCGTCAGCCATACCCGGACACACAAGGACTGAAGTTGGGGTCATCATCGACTACAATGGACGAACATCATTCAAACCTAGATGGCATTGTATTTTTTTTTACTCTACACTGTACAAATCCTGCTATAACAAAGTTTGTATGGGATGGGTATTTGTGAGTTGTTCTGCTATGGAGGACAAAGAAAAATTGTCCTTGCATGGTCTGTCCTTGGTGCTGAACCAGGTCTTCATCATTATACTGTCATGGCAGGTACAGAGTATACAAACTTACATGGCAAAATGAATGACTATTTCCATTTTGTAAGTTCAACTACGGGTTCAAGACCTTTCTGTTGTGGTATAAAATGATTTAAAAGCATCATAATGTTTGTCAACACCTCTAGGTGCAAGACCTAGCTTTTTCAGCACAATGTTGTTAAACATCTAACACCAATATTTTTGGCGACCCCTCTAGGTACAAGACCTTGCGGTTGCGTCCCCTGCCACGGTGTCGCGGTGCGGCATGGTGTACCTGGAGCCCCAGAGCCTGGGCATCATGCCGTTTGTGGAGTGTTGGCTGAAGAAACTGCCTGCCTGCATCGTTCCTCATGAAGAGAAGCTCCAGTCTCTGTTTAACAGCTTCCTGGAGGATGCCATCAAGTTCAAGTCAGACAACATGAAGGTAAGACCTAGGGAAAAAATGTTGTTTCCTGTTTCAGTCCTGAAAAAAATTAGGGTCGGTAGGTCGGAATTGTTTTTTTTTTTTCATTCTTTTTTTTTTAGACTTTGGTGATCTCTAGTGATCCAACTTATACAATACAGTTTAACAAAGTATATACTTGCATGATTACACTTTCAGTGTCAATGTTGGAAGACCAATTGTACAATGCTTCATCACTCAGGTGTCAAATCATTGAGCTAGAAAAGGTAAATCAGTGTGAAAATTTATGTCCATTGCAGGGGTTCCCCCAAAACAGCAAGTGTTGGCAATTTTTTCTAGGGTTTGTGAAGAAACACAACTTTTCCCCCTAGGCCTAAGGAAAGTTGTGCTTGTATTTGCCAACAAATTTTCTTTTTGCATTACCAACTAAATCAGTTACTGTAAATTCAATTATTTTTGTTATACTGGTAGAAGGGGAAAGTTCATGGTTGAAACTATTCTGTGGTACAGAAGTCATACATTGGAAAGGCATATTTTGTAATGTCATGATTTTTGTGGTCGCTGTGAATGTTTCAAGATTTGCAGTACAGTACTACAGTGTAATACATAGTAGGCATTAGCCTGATCCTTTTTAGTCTTGCATTGATAGTATTTTGTGGGAGAATAAATTTTCTCCACTTCTGTTGAGCAGTTTTTAATTGTTTTGCCAGCACGAGCAGGTCTGATACTTTGCTTTGTCTAGTGTTGCAGGTCAAGATGGTAAACTTTAATCTCTCAATTCTACTTTGATCGCTGAAACTTGTAAATCTGGTCTGGGATCTCAAAGCCATGAAGTAATGATTGGTATAAAGAAACATGTGACTTGTTTTTTCCAGGAATATGTGCCGTCAGTGGATGGAAACTTGGCTTTCAGTCTGATGCGACTGTTGGAGTGTTTCTTCCACCCCTTCATCCCCAAGGAGGGAGAACCACCTGTGCCTGAGGTAAGGGTCCACCAGGGAATGGGGTGACTTTTCTGTACAATGTACAACTCTGGGTATTCTGTTGGTAGGGGAATTTCTTTAAATAGAATTGAAAGGTTGGACAGTCAAGAAAAATTAATAGCTTATAGTTGTATAAAGATGAAAGTGAAGAGGTATAAATTTGCCCCTCAATGAGTCCATCTTTTCATCCATCCGTCCCTCCCTCCTTCCATCCCACCATCCATCCATCCATCCATCCATCCATCCCTCCCTCCATCCATCCGTCCCACCATCCATCCATCCATCCGTCCCTCCATCCATCCCACCATCCATCCATCCATGCATCCATCCATCCATCCATGCATCCATGCATGCATCCTTCTATCCATCCATCCTTCCATCCATCCCTCCAGCCATCCATCCTTCCATCCCTCCATCCATCCCTCCATCCATCCACCCATCCATCCTTCCATCCCTCCATCCACCCATCCATCCATCCATCCATCGATGCATCAATACATCTATCCCTCCATCCATCCATCCATCCATCCATCCATCCATCCATCCATCCATTCATCCTTCTATCCATCCATCCTTCTATCCATCCATCCATCCCTCCATCCATCCATCCACACATACATACATACATACATACACACATATAAACATACAATCATATAACATACATATATACATATTATATACATGCAAACATACATTCATTCATTGGTTCATTCATTCATTCATTTCCTTTCCCCCTGTAGGAGAAACTGATGAGAATTGAGGAGTTGATCGAGCCTTGGTTCGTGTTCTCGCTGATCTGGTCCGTTGGCGGGACGTGTAACAACGACGGGCGTGTGCGCTTCAGCCAGTGGGTACGGGAGCGAATGGTGAAGGAGAACATCGCGCTGCAGTTCCCCAGCGAGAATCTCGTGTACGACTATCGCCTAGACGACGCGGGGCTCAGCAAGAAACAGTCAAAGGTATGTGCAACAACATTGAACAATGTGTACTGTAAGTGTAAGGATATCTAAGCCTGCAACTCAATGCATCGTTATAAATGTAACTTGAAATGGGTAAAAAGGAAAATACAAATTAAAGCATCAGCCTATTATTCCTATGACATCCTGGGGACCTATAGAATAGTTGTCTTAGACAAGTGGTCTTCTTATCCAAAAAGTAGACGGGTGCAACAAGACACAATTTGTGTTTGAATACTTGCAGGATGACGTGACAGAGGAGGATGAGGGAGGGGAGGTAAAACAGATCCGCTGGACCAGCTGGATGGACAGTCTGCCCGAGGTCAACATCTCGCTGGAAACACGATACTCCGACATCATCGTCCCGACCATGGACACCATCCGCGGCGCCGCCATTACTGAGCTCCTCTTAACCAATCACAAAAAGGTATGCTAATTTGTGTCTTTCACAACTTTGTTTCTTACGCAGATTTGCTCCTCTTAACCAGTCACGAAAAGGAATTCTAATTTGTATCTTTCAAAGATTTGCTCCTCTTAACCAATCACAATAAGGTATGCTAATTTGTCTTTCAAAGATTTGCTCCTCTTAACCAATCACAATAAGGTATGCTAATTTGTCTTTCAAAGATTTGCTCCTCTTGACCAATCACAAAAAGTACACTAGTTTGTGTCTTTCAAAGATAGGACAGATCTAACAAAATTGTCCAACAATCATGATTTTCCCTCTAAAATTCATTTTGCATATTGTTACGTGTGGGACATGTTAGGTCTGTCCTTGGTGCTGAAGTAAGCATCTTACATTTGTATCTGCACAAGTGTTTTTCAAACATTTGGTAGCATTCCTGTGAACCAAACGCTACAGAATGAGTGCTGTACCACACATAGTCTTTTAACTGAATACGTAATTGTGTTTTTATGTTGCTAAGTTGCTCTATATCTTGCATTTTCTATCAGATTTTTAAGTTTTTCAATTTTATAAAATCTGAATCGTTGTGTATATATGAATGATTATGCTGACCATAAAACTTGCTCTTTGTCATTTTAGCTTGTGCAGAAAATGTTTTTTAATGTTTTGCAGTCAATTTCTGTAACATCACTTCAATTCAGCCTCCGGGCTGCAACTGTTGTGATATAGTTGATATCATAATAATAAACCATTCTACATGATTTTTCCTGTTTTTTCTGGTACAGGTGTTGTGTGTGGGACCCACAGGTACAGGGAAGAGTCTGACTATCCAGGACAAGTTGTCCCGTGGGATGCCACCTGAGTTCCTGTCTGACTTCATCGCTTTCTCAGCACAAACCAGCGCAAACCAGACACAAGATCTCATCAACAGGTACAGTTTTTTATCATTTATACTGTAAGTCCATTTTTGATTACGAAATCTTTAAGTTCACGGTTTTCACGAAGACGCTCTTCTCGTGAACTCACCTCCTCGCGAACCCATTCCGTACGTACCACCCCCCTCCCCCACACATTGTGCGTCGCAACTCTATTCACTATACTAACAACTTCTACATTACGTAGTACTAGTAAATGACAAGACTCAACGAATAACAGCAGACTTCATTTCAGAATCAAATAAACTTTATTCAATGAGCATATGGTTCACGGAATCATTATTTTGTTACTAGTACAAGTGCTAATTGCAAAGAATGGTAAAAGTTTACAAAGCCGACTATACAACATCAGTTTTAACAAGAACGCTAGTTTAGCGATAACATAGCAGCGAACAGCTGTAAACATGTGCAACATCGTACATACGGAATTTACAACATACATCGGTGAAAAGTTGTCGTGTACAAGCGACGTTAAGCAGAATATTTACGGTACGGAAAATCGGCAAAAAATAGAACCAAGCGGGATAGCGTGGCGTGGGTCTTTGTCTATACCTCGAAAGATCAAACTACACGGGTTAAACGTTACTCACCAAAGCTACACGCAAAAAAATCATTTCACAAGATTTCCATACATCCCATGAAACTTTACGCTACATATACAACATTAACAGGTATTTATAGGGAAGAATTGCACGAAAATCTACCGCCGAGTACCCGCCAAGCCGATCGACAAATCACAAGAAATCCAACATGGCGGCCTTTGTTTACATAGCGCGTTGTCTAATGGTCTAAGTTTGCTTGATTTTTTTTACAACTTATTAAATCAACATGGTTTTGAATGTTCCCAACCAGCAAATTTATAGAAAAGTGCGCTAAAATTTCACAACTAATGATGATTTACGTGAGGAATTTACGTGTAGAAGTTGGCAAAATTTGCGAGTCGAAAGTTCAAACATGGCGGCGGCGGACCGGCGGCTGCTTTGTTTACTCACGCGCGCGGCTCAAGGCGGCTCTGATCCCATTGCCATCCCATCCCCTGGCGATGTCCACGTTGTTGGCGATGCCGTCCATTGCACCCAGGACCCCGAGTTTGCGTTAATGGGCAAGCGTCATGTCGAAGAAACCATGTTCTAACCGCGCGTCCCGAAAAAAAAAGATTGATAATTTCCCGTACCGACTGTCGGTAAGTTTGCCGACAGAGACATATGTAACGCCTTGTTAAAAATACCGACTCGCGAAGTCATAGACCTCGTGAACTCCCAAATTGCTCCATCTCGTGAAATAAAGCATTCGTGAACATAACTGGACTTACAGTAATCATAATTTTGTTTACATATGCAGAAGGAAAACATACTGTTTTTGCTCTGTTTCTTCTTCCTCTCCTTCTCCAAACAAATAAGGTCAATGACCTGAACCAGACGTCTGTCACCATGGTAACTAATGTTGGGTTACATCATGTTGCAATTTTATAGCAGGAGGGATTTAGACTCCTGTCACCATATATGAATGTGTTTGAATAAGAATTAACAGAGCAGACCATATGTGAAGGTAAACATTATGCATTTTAGCTATTTTGCTTTCATGTATATTCAATGTGCTAACATTATTAAGAATTATGAAACTTTAATTTTTTTTATTTTTATTTTAGCAAACTGGACAAACGGAGGAAGGGTGTGTTTGGGCCCCCTCTGGGGAAGACTTTCATCATCTTCATCGACGACATGAACATGCCGGCACTGGAGGTGTACGGAGCACAGCCCCCTATCGAACTCATCAGGCAGTACATGGACCATGGGGGATGGTACGTATAGTATTACATAGGTTGGGTTTCTTGACTTCTGTTGGTTGTTACTCCTCCTCTGCCACCCAAACCACTAGAAGCTCTTGTTCTGCTTATCTTTCCCCATGCCTTCAGCCTGAAGACCTGTGTCTCTTTGTAGCACGTCTAAGTACGTGGGAGGCAGTCTCAAGGATCCTTCCACTTGTTTGCTTGGAAACAAGTAGTTCATCCAATTTACTGACAGAAAAATTGCTTCTGAAAATACATTGAATTATGTTTCAGACTATCCAGAGCATTTAAAATTTAGATGTCAAACCAAAAATTACCAGCCTTACTAGCTGGCTATGAGCGACTGGATTTTGCTAGGGTTGTCCGGCATACCGGAAATGTAACATTTTGTTTCTTAAGCCATATACATGTAACCAGTCCTGTTACAAATGATATTGCATATTCTCCAGGTATGATCATAAGATGATTGGCGCGTTCCACAACCTGGTGGACATCACGTTCATCGCTGCGATTGGTCCTCCTGGTGGCGGCCGAAACCCAATTACCCCCCGTCTCCTCCGCCACTTCAACTTCCTGACTTTCACAGAGATGGAGGACTTCAGTAAGGTTAGTATTCACAATGGTGTGATGGGCAGGTGATAGAATTAACTCAATTTTGGGATGGTCAATCAGGAGAGGTATGCAAATGAGAAGGGTATGCTAATGAGAAGTTATGTAAAGCAGAAGGGTAATATACAGAGTGAGAGCAAAGTGTATCAAAGAAGGGAGGATTGGTGACAAGAAGGTGGTTGGATGAGCTAGCAACATGGGGTGCTAGAATGGTGTGTGCAAAGAGAAGTACATACTAGGGAAATGGTAGTTGGATAGCATTTGGAACTCAACTTATCTACCACCCAAGTCCAACCACCCAAGCCAGATGGCCCAGTTATAGACTGAGGTGGTTGCTTGGGCAAGTTTGACTATAATGGCAATGGTTTCTGAATGGTTTTAGTATGATCCATACTTCATAAATTCTGACTGGTGCAGGTAAGTCTGCGTGTTGGCTGCACCAGTAATGCAGGTATGCAGAAAATCGGATTTCGAGGCCTACTTATTATTATTGTTGTGCAATAAACTTTCAAGACTGTCTGGACTTCACTTCAGTGCCCATGTGTGGCTTTGTAACATGTTTGCGTGTCTGTACATGTATTGTAATGTAAATGCGTATTTTGTATTTGCTATGTATAAAATTGTAAAAATCAGACTAAGTGTAATTCAGCTTGGTTGACTTGTGAAACTGGCTGCAAGGCTGATTTTATTGATAAAACTTGAAACTTGAATAAACCTTGACTTCTCTTGACTTCTCTCTTCTTGCAGAGGCGTATTTTCGCCACCATCCTGGGAGCATGGATGCAGGGTGTTCCCGTGGAGAAGGACGTTAACGGCAAACTGGTGGACGCGACCATCGAGATGTACAACACCATCACTACTCAGCTCCTGCCTACACCCGCCAAGAGTCACTACACTTTCAACCTCAGGGACTTGTCCAAGGTGTTCCAGGGTAGGCTGTTGTTGTTTGTTGTTATTGTTGTTGTTCAGATTTTCAAAAAAAAAGTACATGTGTGCATGTAAACTAGAGGTCAGAGATCTCATACCTTCGTCAGAGGAACATTGTTCTAGATAAATGATCATGCAGTAACGTTGGGACCCGCCACGAAGCCCATTTTTGCACTTGACATTGGTCTCCACAACAGAAACCTGCCTGCCAAAAATCATGAACATTGAGTTTTGCCACTAAATCCACAGTCTCCTATACTAAAGCAGACTGATTTTATACCCTTCTGACAAAGGCAACAAATTAAGTTATGCAGTTATATAAGGTTGTTCCTTACAAGATGCTACAAGTAACCATACAAGTCACATAATGTACAAAGCTTACAGTAATTCAACCCTAGAAATACAGGTCTGGAGTATGTACAGTTGTATGCAGTTTCCGATAGTTCTGCTAGGTGGGGTAATTTCCCTGTTCACGATGACTCCCAGGTGTACTGATGGTAGAGCCAGGGAAGGTGGAGAACATGGAGGCCCTCCTACATTTCTGGCAGCAGTATCCTTCTTGTAATTCCTCATAGTTCTGCTAGGTGGCGTAATTTCCCTGTTCACAATGACTTCTCAGGTGTACTGATGGTTGAGCCAGGGAAGGTGGAGAACATGGAGGCCCTGCTGCGGCTCTGGTACCACGAGAGCTGCCGCGTCTTCAAAGACCGTCTGGTGGACGACACGGACCGTGAATGGTTCGACGACCTTTCTAAGGTTTGTTACACACTCCTGCATAAATTTACACATGGTCAGTTCCACAGTAAAGGTGGACATTTGTAGTTGAAATTCTACTGACTGAGCAGAATTTCTTTTGATTGAATTTGGACATTGAAACAAATTATGTAATCAAAAACCCATCCAGCTCTATGGCTCTATATGATATGTCCTTATTGATCTTATAATTTTTTAGACCGGATGATTTAAGCATCTTATGTTTGGAAAGAGAGTAGAGATTTTTTAGTTTTTAATTGAAAGCTTATTACAAATTCATGCCCGAGGGCTAATTGCAAGAACATGATAACAACAAATAAAAGTGATAATAAGTAATGCTAATGCTACTTTAGATATACATTTGTAATTATTGTTGGGTTTGATTTCTTAATAATGTCTACAATCACCTGTGCTATTTTGAATAAACAAGAAAGGACCATGCATGTTTCAGTACATTATAATCTGTATCTTACAGTCTGTACCACATGCTATTTTCAGAAATGTTAGTTTGAATGTTCTACATGTATCTCCACAGGAAAAGATGCAGAAGCTTGGTGTGCCATTTGAAGAGGCTGTCCCCCAGCTGCCTGTGTTGTTTGGTGACTTCATGCAGCCGAACTCTGACAACAAACTGTACAACTACATCAGTGACATCCCCAAAATGGTGCAGATCATGGTGGACTATCTGGACGACTACAACCAGGTACAGTACAGGAGTGTAACAAAAATGGCAATGCTCCTGTGGTGTTGCCAAAAATATACAGTTGTTGATTTTGTTTTTTTGTATTTAGTGGTCCTAGGCCTGTTCAATAACTAAATATATGTTGTATATATCTAACCTTATAATTTCATTTGACAGAGAGTAATTTCTGTGTAATTAATGTTTATGTAGCTTATGTACCAACGTTTCATACGAGAAATTGGTGCATAAGCTACATGTTGTATTGTTTTCTGACCCCCCTCAGATGAGAACAAATTGTTTTATGGACTTACCCACATATTTTGAAGATTCAACTTAGCCAGTGTTCTAGTCAGTGTCTGTCTTTCCATCATTTGATGGAATTTTGTAGCTCATGACGGACAAAAATTTTGCCCAATCTGTCATCTTTGGTGTACAAAAATCGGAGTGTAAAGACATGGAAAGAGATGTCAGTCAAACAAAATTGAGATGACCAAAAAATTTCAGGCTGACTAGAACACTATATCGTTCTGTGAAATGTAGTAAGGCCACACAATTTGTTGTTTCTCGGATTTTTTTTTCAGAAAAAATATGAAGTGACAGGGCAAAATAAAAATAAAAACAAACAGACCAAGGCACCCCATGGTAGCTTGAAATTTTACGATATGAGCCGAGAAGTTAACATACCAGGCTGGTTTATAATCAAAACAATAGATTTTGAACGCCAAATAACAGTTACTCAAGCAACTGGATATGATTTTGAAATCATATCCAGTTGCTTGAGTAACTGTTATTTGGCGTATCGTATTACCTGGATGTCTAACCTTCATCGACGAATAGATTTTGAACTTTTAATGAAAAGAAGTTGTATTTTTTACATTTAAAACCTTTAACAACTACATTGTAGGAAGGAAAGGACTTTCTTCAACTGTTGGGGCACAAATATGTCTTTCATTGAGCATTTTGGAGTTCATTCAGAACCTAAAATTTTTTTTTGGCAAAAAATGGACAGGCAAATCTGAGAAACAACAAATTAAATTGGTGTGGCCTAACCAATGGTTTGTTCTGCAGATCAACACAGCGCGGATGAGGCTGGTGTTGTTTATGGATGCGGTGAAGCACGTGTGTCGGATCAGCCGCATCATTCGCCAGCCGCTCGGCAACGCTCTGCTGCTCGGGGTGGGAGGCAGCGGGCGCCAAAGTCTCACCAGGTGAAAGTAGTACTGTAGTAGTAGTAGTAGTAGTAGTAGTAGTAGTAGTAATTTAAAACGTAATACTACTGTAGTAGTAGTAGTAGTTGTAGTAGTAGTAGTAGTAGTAATTCAAAAAGTAATAGTAGTAGTAGTAGTAGTAGTAGTTGTAGTAGTAGTAGTAGTAGTAGTAATTTAAAAAGTAATACTACTGTAGTAGTAGTAGTAGTAGTAGTTGTAGTAGTAGTAGTAGTAGTAATTCAAAAAGTAATAGTAGTAGTTGTAGTAGTAGTAGTAGTAGTAGTAGTAGTAATTTAAAAAGTAATACTACTGTAGTAGTAGTAGTAGTAGTTGAAGTAGTAGTAGTAGTAGTAATTTAAAAAGTAATAGTAGTAGTAGTAGTTTAATTTGTAGTAGTAGTAAAAGTAGTAGTAGAAGCAGTTAAGTAGTTAGTAAAATAGTAGTAGTAGTATTCAGTCTTTGATTATACAGTCGCGTTGGCCAGGTGGTCACCTTGGACAGGTTGCTTAATGCTTGTGTCAATGGGGAAAATTTTGGGGGCCGAGAAAAAAGGTCACCATAGACAGGTGGCCTGCTTGAAGAGGTGGTCTCCTTGGTAGGTTTGACTGTACCAAGAAAAAAGTCACAGATTAAAGTTACAGGGAATGTAGAACAGAATTTTTACTCTCTTTTTTTCATAGGCTGGCAACCCACATGGCCGAGTATGATGCCTTCCAAATTGAGCTGTCAAAGAACTACGGTAACACAGAGTGGAGAGAGGATCTCAAGTCTATCATGCTGAAGGCTGGCCTGGAGAGCAAGCCTATGGTGTTCATCTTCCCAGACACACAGGTAAGCCTGGAAGCCTGGAGAGCTAGGCTAGCATTGTTGTCTTAGACACAATGTTAGGCCTGGAGAGCTACATTGTAGGCTATGGTTTTCAGCTTCCCAGACACACAGGTAAGCCTGGAGAGTTAGGCTATGCTTTATTTTTTGCCCTACACTAAAGGTATATGCTATAACATAATATAAAATGCAATACAAAATTTCCAGACCAAGTATGTAATGCTTTAAGCAAGAAATTTACATGAAAGTAATGTATTCACATCTTAGTTTAGCATCTACTAGTAGAGGTGTACTAGATTTTAGCCAGTAGTTCTATTCAACATTTTGCCAAACATACATGTAGTACCCGTTGAACTTATAATGTAGAATTTTGATAGACCCATACCAGCTAGTAACCTTATTATCTGCCATACATTGTACCAGTCCTGCTACAATTGTTGTGCAATAAACTTTGACATCTTCATGATATTTCTTACACTTTTTCTTTAAATCAGATCAAGAGTGAATCCTTCCTTGAGGACATCAACAACATCCTGAACTCGGGAGACGTACCAAACATCTATGCCCAGGATGAGCTGGATAATATCTACACCTCCATGAAACCCATTGTACAAGACGCCGGGATTGCACCCACCAAGACTAACCTGTACCAGGCTTACACCAAGAGAGTCAGGAGTAACACTCACATGGTGCTCTGTATGAGGTACGACTGTTAGCAATGCTCTAACTGGTCTCAGACATGTTGATTATTTATTATTTATTTATTTATTTCTGTATTCTTTTACCAGGGTGGCACTACTCAGTGTCATAGCACTGCTTTACAGAGTGGCCCTGGGTACGACACATATATACACGGAAATACAGCAATATATACACCAAAAACAATGTCATAAACGTGATCCATTACTCGTAATCGGTGTCATGCCAGGTCGTAATAAGGGAGGGAAGTCAGAGGTCACGTAACTGAGCATACAGCGTTCTGAACGTCTGTATCGACGGTGCAGTTCTAATACCGGGTGGGAGTTTATTCCAGCCCACTGCACCTCGATAAGCAAACGTTCTCTTGCCGCATTCCAACCTAGCTTTAGGAAGTCGCAGGGACTGGTTCATACTGTGTCGGGTGGAGTAGTTGTGGGTTTCTAGGGTTCGGTTAAAGATGTCTAGGTACTCTGGCAACTGGTTGTTTAATGGTACTTTAAACAGTTGAAATATGTCAGTGGCTAAAGTAAGATTGGTAGAGGGGTATGTTTTTTACATGTCTTTGAGTTTTGCAAAGTGTATATTTTATATTTTTATAGATTTTGCAGTAAATTTGCTTTTAGGTCTTTTGTTTTCTCTTCCTGAATTATCTTTTGTGACAGCATGTTCACTCATTGTCAGTGGCTCTTTTCTTTGGTTTGGTGTATATTTTTTCCATTTGGTCAATAGGAATATATAAAAAAATAGGTTTCGCAGCAAAAGAACTTCTAGTTCTATATCTTTTCATTTTAGATCATGTTTTCAAGACATGTTTAATTTGCTGAGAGCTTCTTTTTGTGTATGAAATTATTATGTTTACCAAAGGGAAACATATTGTTTTTGCTCTGTTTCTTCTTCTGTTCCAAACACTGACCTGTTCAATGACCTGAACCATGGTAATAGGTGTTGGGTTACATAATGTTGCAATCATATAGTAGGAGGGATTTAGACTCCTGTCACCATATATGTGAATGTGTTTCAGTAAGAATTAACAGAGCAGACCATATGTGAAGGTAAACATTATGCATTTGCTTTGTAAATGTTCCTTTTCTAGTTTTAACTGTATCTTCTTCTCCTTCCCTAGTCCGATCGGAGAGGTGTTCCGTGCCCGTCTGCGTCAGTTCCCGTCGTTGGTGAACTGTTGTACAATTGACTGGTTCAGCGAGTGGCCGGCAGATGCCCTGACGTCAGTGGCTAACACCTTCCTACAGGAGATACCAGACATCGACAGTACGGACCAGGACCTCATGGATGGACTGGTAGGTTCTCATCTTCTTCTTCTTCATCTTTTTGTGGAGATAAGATTAAGATTCTTTATTGACTCGACAAAAGTACAAGGACTTTTGTATAGTCTACTACAACTATGATTGAACAAAGCTAAATACATGAATGAACGAAGTGTTTTGTTCAGCCAACGTTTCAGTGACAGTCTGTCACCTTCCTCAGGGCAAATCTGACTGGTTCACTGAATAAAACACTTGGTTGTAAAAAAGACTCTCTTTATTCTGTGACCTCCAAACCTCATGAAACTATTCACGAACCTAAAACACTTTCCAGAGGTCTGGGATCTTGAAAGTCACATAAACCGTAAATACTGCCAAGAAGTCTGAAATCTCTGACAATGCTTGGACTACTGGTTTGTTGTCTTTTCCCCTCATCATGTACTTGTAATTACCAAAGGAAAACATATTAAATTTGTTTTGCTTCGTTTCCTCTTCTTCTCCAAACCAAAAAAGGTCAATGACCTGAACCAGATGTCTGTCACCATGGTAACTAGTGTTGGGTTACATCATATTGCAATTTTATAGCAGGACGGATTTACATGTAGACTCCTGCCTGACCATATATATGAATGTGTTAGGGTAAGAATTAACAGAGCAGACCATATGCGATGGTATTATGCATTTGCTTTGCAAATGTTAGCTTTCTAGTCTGTCATGCATTTGCCTATTAGTATTTGTAAATTCCATTTAACATTGACATCCATTCCCCCCCCCCCACACAGGTTAAGATGTGTATGGCGATGCAGCTGACCGTGGCTAAGAAGTCGACCCAGTACCTGGCGGAGTTGTCACGTCACAACTACGTCACCCCGACCAGCTACCTGGAACTGCTGGGCATCTTCTCCAGACTACTGGGCATGAAGAAAACAGAACTCAACACTGCCAGGAATAGGATGAAGACTGGTTTGGATAAGGTAAGGTTTTATTACCTCCGGGGGAGGAGACATTCTTCCGCGGAAGGGTTTTGTGAGAGATTTAGATTTTCATGTTCGCAGCTGTTTCTCGCTTTTGGGTGGACGTATTCTTTTGAGACTCGGTATATGTTTTGCTATTGGGCTGCAGATAATGCACGTTCTTTTGTTTTTATTGTATACGTGTTTTCGGGCGTGAAAATGGTGACTTTTGGTGGCCCCAGAACACCCCTTTGAGCGTGAAAATGGTCGCGACCGTTGACCTTTGGCGTGTTTAAGATATTCTCGGTCTGGTCCACGTATATGACCCCTCGCACAGAGGGGTGTCCGGTCTCGATACATTCTTTGTTTAAAATCCTAGTCCTGCGGCGCGCAACAATTGTTGTTGTGCACAAAATTCAACACCATCAACTATGCATAACAAACAACATATAAAAATATACAATAAAAAGCCCGGAGGTATAAAATCTCAGATTTTACTTGTTCTTTATTCAAAACAGTGGTCAGCAGTTCATAAAAAAAGAATTATGGACAGCTGAATTGTGCTGACCTTACATAATACATAGAAATACAACATAGGTACGAACAGAACATACAGATTCACGACAATTACAATATGTACAACACATAAAAACTATTAAGTCTGCATTTGGCTGTTATAGAGACTAATTGTGCGATGCAGAAATGAATTCTTATGTTGGTTTCAGTGGGTTTGATGTTACAAATACTGTAGGATAAAGTACAGTTCTTTGATGCCAATAGAAAAAAGATGTTTTAGGTCTTATCGCATAAAAATCCTGTAAACTCTATTCATCAAAACAACATTGCAGGCTGAAACAGCCTGAATTGTGTTGTAAATTTATATATCAGCCCTTAGGAATGACAATCATTAAAAGCAGTCATTTTGGAAATGTCGAAAGACATATTTTAAGATTCTGAAGAACTTGAAAATTCCTGTTCTGTTACTGATTTAAACAGAGTTAAAGCAGTTCCCATGCATCAGCTTAGTTTGAGCTGACGTGGGCATGTCATTAATATGCAATGAGCTACGTACCCAAGAGACATCTACCGACCGCTTGGGGGTACTGCAGCCTTTGTGTGGCATCACCTAACTTTAGCCAATCACAATTGGCCTTTGCGATGATGTCACTACAGCCAAGCTGGGCTTAGAGGCAGCCATGACAGTTTGGAAGCTATTTCTGAGGGAATTTTGTAAACAGGCCTGGATTTGACGCTGTACGGCCAAAATTTCTTCACAAACACACCCAAGGGAATATGTAGAAATTGTAGGAACTTCTACTGAAGATTTCTGCAATCCTTGAGTTTTCCCAGGCTCAATCTCTCTGTTTTTGGGAGGTCAGTACGATTGTTTACAAACTGGAAGCAGTCATTTTTTGATCATAAGAAGAGGATTCCAGTGGTGAAGCAGCAAAATAAGGTATGTTGAGAGCCTTCTGTCATTGTGACGTCACTATGGTTGGGATTATTTCTTGAATTAAGAAGAATCAATGAGCTGAAGTGTAAAATTTTCTTTTAATGTGATGTCTTTGCACTTATCAGAAGGTAGTATTTGGGTCAATCCTGTGTGTAGAGTTGATATAGTGTGACAGTCAACTTCTGTGTGCCCCCCTCCCCACATACACACATGCATATGGAGTTCACAAGGAAATCTAGCAGGAAATACTTCATGAATTGTAAGACTGATAAGTGAATTTGATACATGCTTTGTAAAAATAAGGTTGAACATATTTACAGAGGTACACAAACTATTTAAATCAGATATCATTGCCAAAAATAATCACAGGATTATTTCAAACATCAATAGTGTCAAACTGCATGACATCAAATATAGGAATAACATCTATGTAACAGTTAACGTTAGCAATGTACACAACTTGTAAGTACTTGTACATGTTCATGTGTAATGGCATGTTCATCCACATGTTCATCTGCAGAAACTTAATACACAATTAGAAAAGCAAATGTGATGTAACAGAATTTCTAACTAGTGCTTTAAATCTATTTACAGTGTTACACATGGCAGATGACAACATGTGACACAGGATCATCTCTACAGTACTACAAGGACTGAAATTACAGCAGAAGAGGACAGCGTAGAACTAAGAAGGTACGAGTGTCTAGTCCTTTTTTGTCCTCTTTTTAGGGGCTGGCACACCCCCTTTGTGGTCCGGACTGACTGCAATTAGATGGTTGTAGAGTAGTGACTGTAGCTGCTTTGTTTTGTTGGCGATGCCCCATGTTGTTCTTCCCACGTTATTCAGTGCAGCATGGATTTCCTCAATACCCTGTTCGCCGTGAAACCCTAAGCCGAATCCCCATGTCCTGATCCAGTCAACTACATGATCCTCTAACATGTGCATCTTTACCGTGATGGAGCTTGTGGGGAATGTCTCCCGGTAGAAAGCCATGAGGCTTTTGATTGCTTCATCTGAAATAAAGAAACAGAGGACAAAAAGTGAGATCCTGTACACATACATATAATATGGTAGTAGAAAAGTGAAGAGAGGCTGAGGAGAAAGTTAGGCTGAGAAGAAAGTTGACATACCTAGCTCACAAACTTCCTCTTCTGTCATGGGCCTTGCATGTGAATAGAGTCTGTGACATGTAGCAAAAAGCTTAAAAAGCTTCTGATACTTTTCTTGTACACGCCGTGCTCTCGTCCCAATACCCAGAGGAAAGTCGTAGCCATCCACTAGCTCACTTGCGATTGCCACTATTGTTGTTGTCAAGTCTTCTATTGGTCTATCCTGTCAAGAGGAAAAAGATTTACTAGATGTAAAATCCTTCATTCATTAGCAAATCACTTCTTATACTTCTACTCTGTAGCAGTTTGAGGATATGAGGGTGCAAACACTCGCTTCAAAACACTTAAAGTACCTTCAGCATTGCTTGAACATGATTCCCGATGAAGGACTGTGAGTGGTAGGCCTGGCGCTTCACATTGTACTTCTTGAGAACCTCGTCCAGTTGTTTGGAAAGCGGGCCTTCAGCAACGGTGATTTTGTTGTCCTGTCTGATGTCCTGTGCCTTTTTCAACTAGTATTTGGGAAGGAAGACAAAATATGATATTGATGTAAGAACTTTATACTGAACTTTTCAGTCAACTTTATTTTAATACTGTAAACATAGATGGCTATATTCTTGCTCCACTCACCAGTTTTTGCTTCTTTTCAAGAAGACACTTGATGTCTTCCTCAAGTGCAGCTGCATTCTGCTCTACTGTGGAGTCGTCATCATCATCTTCATCGGAGTCATCCCCTCCTTTATAGATGATCCAGGCCAGGTCATTCTCACAACTCTCTATCTCTTCCTCCAGGGCAGCTGCCTCTGCTTCGTGAATCCTTGCCTGATCTACAGCCTCCACATACCTGGTCAAGCCATGCAGATTGGGGTCCATCATGACTTCAGCAGGGTCCACTTCTTCATCCGGAAGTATGTGCATTGCGAGGTGAGAAGCCAGTATAAGATCTATATCCTGAAGGTCTGCCTCCAACATCTTGAAGAACTTGTGAAACAGTCCTAAACTGATGTGAAGGCCAGGAACACATACCTGCAGGAAACACACACATATTAATGACAACCCCCCTCTTCTTGGCTTCATGTTAAAGTAACATGCCATTGAGTTTGTACATCTAACTTTGAAATTAATGTTTTATTTCAAATGAAAGCAACACTTATATAGTAGAATGTTTTACTGATCATACCTGATTCAGAGGAATCTCAAACATTGGGGGAGCAATGACATTCTTGAAATTCTTGGCCTTCTTGATGTTTCCTTGCCCCTCTTCCAGGAAACGATTGTAATCAGAGGACAAACTCTCTAATGTCCGTTTAGGACATGTTTGCCTTTCTGACTTTGGCAGTTGGATTCTGCTTCTTGTCTCTTCACACCAGAGACAGGGATGGACACCTGAAGCACAGGATGATAACATTGTAGGGTCAGAAGAATACTTTTAATACTAATAGCATTGTAAACAAAGAAGAAAAGGGACAATGAGAATTATTAATTATAATTTCTCACCATAGGCTCCAGAGATGCCATACCACAAGGACAACAATTAATAGTCTGATGCTGCAAACACCCTGATGGAGTATGATGTATCGTCCGGTGATCTAAAAGCCAGGAAGATGAGACACATTTGTAAGTACTGGATATATATATATATTGCGCATACAATTTATTTCAAATCATCATCTTAGTTCTTACATGGTCTCTATCTATTTAGTAGCAAGCTGGCAACTTACTTCCACTTCGTCACTTGAAGCTCCTTGATCTCAGGTGCAAAGCGCTTCGTCCCTGTAATGACGTTTTCCCTGTTGTCCTTGGCCTCGAACACACAGCAAACAACAGTGTTTGACTTTGAGTTCGGGTGAAGCTTGTTCAGCGGCTGAAATGCCATCTTGAACGATCCCCGACCATGGTCCCCCAAAATCTTGATCCAGACCTCCTCCTCACTATTATATAAATCTTGTCCTCATGCCAAGTCAGTTTTCTAATAAAGAGAAATGAATGGCGATAAAGTTAATAGTTTAAAGTCAAGCACACAAATTGAAATATATGAGCAAAGAAAAGGCAAATTTCAGGTAGTTAGGTAGTATTCTTACCCTGAGCTTGAGGCCCGGGACAAGTTGTCCAAGATGGCGCTGTTAAGACTCTCCAAATATGCACATGGCAGCAAATCTACCTTTGTGCCATTGGGGGTCTTAACTGTGAAGGGTAGGCACTCGGCATGGATGGTTATGTTGGACAGTAGGCTCTTTGCCACCTGCCTTGATACTCTCTCCGACTCTACTGCCACTCCATACTTCTTTAGCCATCTGTGAGAAATAACCATCAGGCATCCTTAGCAAGTTTAAACATTATGTTTTATGTGTAAGTTACACAAGCACATTGGAATGGAACAATAACTTGTATACAAGGCAATGATATGAAAAAAACAAACCTGCGCAGCTTTCTAATCTGGTTATAGTTGAACCCACAGTCTACTTTTGCCGCCAACAGGTGACCATTTGGTATCCTGACTTGATCCAGGCCCAAGTCGTGAAACATCTCTAGGAGTTGTGCCTTTGGTATGGCCTTCATCTCATCCTGGAACTGTTCGGCCGAGGCACCACCACTGACAACTGTCCGCACCTCATCCATGGCCCGAACCCGTTTTCGTTTGGTTGTGGTGCTTGCCTCACCAGTTTTTTTTCTGGGTTGCACAACCTTCATCATGGCAATGGGCTATTTCATTCAGAGGAACAAATAGTTTGTATTAAAAAGTTGAATATTAATTTCCTTAGAGGTTCATATGATTACATCATGAACAAGAGTATAATATGTCTTTTCTTGGTTACAGTTTTATCTGTTATGAAAGTTACATGTAACTAGTTACAAGGGCTAGCAAACACTGCCATTTGTATGTAGGACACTTGTAATGTAAGTTACTTTCTATCTTCTTTATATACAACATGTTAACAATGGTTTGTTTCAAATATTTAACTCAGTAGGAATACAATATTGTGCTCACCTGGCCTCCTGTTTTGAGCTTTATTGTTCTGCTATCTTCTGAGGACTCCAATAACCTTTTGACAAGTTTTGTTGCTGCGTCCTGCTCAGAATTGCTGAGAGGACCCGATTTGTTCACATCAATAGTTACCATACCAGCAGTTTGCTGTGGAGGACCTGGCGCTGCAATGGTTTGTTCAGGAGGGGATGGTACTTCAACTGTGTTTGTCTGGGTGGTTGGAACCTTGTTTGATACTGGGGTTTGCAAGACTGGAAGGGTGAGAACTACTACTGGCATTGTGACAGGAGTGCTAGGGTTGCGTAAGGTATTTGTTTTCCGTGGAGACTGTGTACAAACATGATGTTTTAATTGATCGAGTCTTAGATGAAGTGGTTTTAATGTGTCATCTGTGCAAGTTTTGCATTGAAAGGTGATCTGTAAGAACGCGCCATAGAATAATGTGTTAACGGGTGTGACATGATCTTGATGTACTACCAGTTTGCACACTGGACAGGAGATTGTGTTATGATTAGCATGGATGAATGCCTGTTGGATGCAATTAAAACAATAAGCATGATTGCAAGGAGTCTGCACCGGAAGGTATAGGAGAGATTTGCAAATTGCACATTTGTATCCTTCTACACTCCCTACCTCCACAAATCTATCTAAATCAATGGTGAAATCTTCAAGTTTGTCCAATAATCTCAGAAAAGAATTGTTGTCAAAGTGAGCGGATGAAGTGGTCTGTGTAGGCTCCTTTGCAGTCGTGGAGTCATAAGGCATTGGTGTTTTAGCACAAGCAGCTCCTGAGTCATCCTGGTTACCCTCTTTCCTCCCAGACTCCTCTGCATCACTTGATTTTCATGTGCATGGAGCAGGAGGTTCTTTACTACAAGAGGCCGAGCAGGATGATTTGGGCTTGAATGGTGGTCGTCGCTTTTTGGGTCTTCCCCCCTTAGCAATATTTGTAGCTGTGTTGCAGTGTTCACATGGCACTGAATGGTTGTTCCATGTGAATCTATCAGCTTTCCCCCCATAATCAGTTTTATTTGAACATTTTTTGTAGCACTTGTAACAGATCAAAGGAGGATGTCTGTAGCTCTTGTCCATTGTAACATCAATGCCCCATGTTTCCTTTATTTTAGCTGTATGATCAATGCATCTTAAAGAGGGGCGGTTAGCAAGTTTCTCAGCATAGGTGAGGGCATTTCTACCACACAGTCTGCACAGTTTTCTGATGTTTTCAATATGAGTTTTGTTACTTCTAGTAGACATTGCTGGGCACTAGTTTGTGAGTATTAGAGTTTGACAATGGAATATAAATGGGTTCTAAAACATAAAATAGAGTTAGTTTGACAAAGTACTCAATATATTTACCTTCGCCAAGAAGGTTATGTTTTCAGAGGCGTTCGTGTATGTGTGTGTGTGTGTGTGTGTAAACACGATAACTTGAGAAGGCTTAAATGGACTGACTTGATATTTGGTAGGTGGGTAGGTCTTGATGAGACCTCAAAATGATTAGATTTTGGGCCCCCTGGCGGCTTGTCATGGTACTGCAGCAGAACTTCCAGTTTTGATATCTCATGATCCAGACATGCTAGGGTGACGAAATTTAGATGGTAGATAGCTCTTGTGCTGGGGATGAAGTGACATGAGTATGAGCCCCCTAGTTGCTTGCTCTAGAACTGCAGGGGGGTTTAAAGGACAAATGTTTAAAAGAGGATAACTCAAGAACCGATTGATGGATCATCGTGATTTTTGGTATGTAGGTAGCTTAAGTGATGCTTGACATAATGATATTACAATTATGCAAATATTGATGTAATTTGCATAATTAATGAGGAAATTCTATAAATCAGCTGCATTCCATGATAGGAAGTTCAAGCTTGTAACATATGTTATTAAGAACGAGAGAAACACAGGCAAATATTGATTATGCAAATGAAGACTTAATTTGCATAATTAATAAGAAAATGTTATAATTGCATAGTGGTAACTGCCTGGAGTTTCATACTTGGGGTGTTTGAAAGTTAAGTGAAGGTGAACATAATTAAACATAACTTATTCAAATAAGGACCACATTTGCATAATTTATGAGAAAATGGCATTCTTTGTTAAGATAAGACTGTCTTTTGGTGGAGAATATGATCAACAGACTGATATAATTCATGCAATTGAGGATCCTATTTGCATAATCTGGGTGATTAGTATATTTCTTATTCATAAAGGCTAACATCATTTGGCGAAGGTATGAGATCGTGGAACTCTAGTTGTGTATGAAATGTTTTATACAACTGCCATGTGCCACACGTGGCTGCGACCTGGAAAAGGGGACAGGAAATGGTGCTTTTCTACCCCAGTCTCGTTGGTCTGTTATGCAAAAGTATGTCTTATGATCAAGAAATAAGTTACTGAAATGGAAAAAGAAATGTGCACTCTAACCAATAAATAGCAGCATATTGTTGGGAAAACTCAAGGATTTGGGAAATTGAAGAACAAAAGTACCAGAGTTCCAGACCCCCTAGGGGCAAAAATCATTTGTGAAAAAGGGAGAAAGAAAGTCTTGGAGATTTCCTTACAGTCATAAGTCTTTATATTATGTAACTCACACTTGCTCCAAACCCCCTATTTCCAAGAGCTTAGGGGGTGACGCGGGTTGAAGGGCATGCGCACAAGTTGCTGGGTGAGAGACCTCAAAATGAAAATGAGCTAAAGAACTTTAAAACCCTTTTTTGGGTGGGATTTTTGTTGAATTCTTGGCATTTTTGTGGTGGGTTGTACAGTGTAGGGTTTTGAGTGAATGTTTTTGCAAAAAAAATGAAGTTTTTCCATGAAATTGCCTTGTTATGGGCTTGTCTGTTGCCATACACCCCTCCTGCCTCCTGCCTTGGTATCGACCTGGAATATGGGGTCAAAGTGCACGAATTCTTATAAACAAGGCTGTACCTCGAGAATAGCCGACCACTTTTTTCCGAAACTTGTTGTAGTTACATATTATTAAATTGGCCAACACGTGAAGGTGAGTTTGTGTGACAAAAACTTCGTAAACTAGAGATATGATGCCCATTTTCATGTCTGATTTAGCATATGTTTTAATGGAGAACCGTTTCACTGCTGTCTCCCCTATAGCGTTTGGGGCTATGTATACATATACGTATACACTTTGTGTCTGATGAAAGAAGAGGCCCTGGAGTAAATTAATTGTCTAATTATGATTATTATATATGATAATTAATAACAATTGTGTGTGTCCAGGTGCGTGCCATGCAGCGTCCCCCTGGTGGTGTGAGGATGGTGATAGAGGCTGTCTGCATCATGAAGAGCATCAAACCTAAGAAGGTCGCCGGGGACCAGCCTGGTAAGAAGGTGGATGACTACTGGGACCCTGGCAAGGCTCTGCTACAGGACCCCGGAAAATTCCTCGAGAGCCTTTTCAAATATGACAAGGTATTGGATTTGATTTGATTTATTGAAATTGCAACTGTTAGAGTGCTATACATGTGGGACACAGGCAGCTGTTGCTGGTGTTGTGTCGCACACATGGAAACGAATACTGGACAAGCAATCCTTGTTTTCACTTGAGTTTAGTGCAGAAAGTCGTGTAAAGTGCCTTTCCCAGAAGCACAAGGTGGCATGTCAGGACTCGAACCCAGGACCTCTTAGTTTCAAGTTGAGCACGCTGCCGTTGCGCCACACGACCCCGCTAAAGCCATATTGAAATCTCAATCTATTTCACAGTCAGCCATATTATTTGCCATTTTGGTCTTTCACTCACTCACTTACTCACTCACTCACTATCCAGTTTGGCATCTGTTGTTTCCCGTCTCCCAAGGGTTTGAAAATGGAATATGATGTTTTCTCTCTGTTGAGGGGCATCATTTTGGCAAAGATGAATAAAAGGACAACAAGAGTGGATAAAACAATGATGTAGCAGGTTACAGAACGGTGATACGGTGGTTTAGCTTCAAGGTCAATGACCTGGACCAGACGTCTGTCACCATGGCAACTGGTGCCGTAGCAGACACCCTGTGGTGTTGAATTACATGATTATGTAGCAAGTGGTAGAAAAGAGATGGAGGGGCTGGTCACAATATATATGAAAGTGCTTGAGTAAGAATAAACAGTGCAGTAGTTTATTGGGCTAGTTACAATTCTATTTCAGCTGTATGCCTACCAATATCACAAAAATTGTTAAATCTCTAAAATTGCATAATGACGACTATTTTGTGTTTGTGTCCCACCTCAGGACAACATTCCAGACAGTAACATCAAGTTGATCCAGCCGTACATTGATAATGAGGAGTTCCAGCCCGCAGCCATTGCCAAAGTCTCCAAAGCCTGTACCTCCATCTGCCAGTGGGTCAGAGCCATGCACAAGTACCACTTTGTGGCCAAGTCTGTGGCACCCAAAAGGGTAAGTACCAGGAGACATGTTGCTTTCTTCTTAAAGCTGCATTGTGTAACATTAGAACGATAGGCATAAAGGGCATTTTCTGGTCATTTCTTTGCAAAGTAAGTTAAATCAACCCTACTCCGTTGCAAATAAAGTGCCATTCAGGAAGTGGAAGTGCTAAAATATGTTACCCTACAAAAAATTTAAAAATTAGAAACACAACTGTCAGCCATTGTTTACATTCTGGTATTTTGTGGTGGTACCACAAACTGAGTGCGATTCGTGCAGGCTATTCAAATGCCAATCATAACATCAGAAATGTGAGATGATTGCACAAATTTGTTGATAAGTGTTAGAAAAACACTTACTAATAGGCATTTGTAGTCAGACTATCACAAATTTTATTTCCAATTTAATTTCTGTTTAAGTCTAAATGATTCAAGCTACACCTAAATATCCAGTGTAAAATAGCCTCATACTTTTATTATACTTTTATTTTTAAACCTTTGTATGTAATTTGTGTATTTTTATATTTGTCCTTCTTTTTATATATGGGCCATTGGTCTGAATCAAAGATTAGATAAAATAAATAGATAAAATATACAAAATAATACAATATACTCATCCTCTCCCCCTTTCCCCCAGGCTGCCCTAGCAGGTGCCCAGGAGGACTTAGCCCGGACCCAGGCCATCCTGGAGAAGGCTAAGGCCCAGCTGGCTGAGGTGGAGGAGGGCATCGCCACGCTCCAGGCTAAGTACGAGGAGTGTGTCGCCAAAGAGGAGGAGCTGGAACAGAAGTGTGACGAGTGTGAACAGAGACTGGTAAGTCTGGTCTTGGTCTTGGTCTTGGAGGTTAAGGTAGCCAACGTCAACTTGCTGAATGATTCTGCTACACTGTAGTATTTGGGCTGTAGAATTTTGGACCATCGCACACCGGGACATGCCCCTACTCTTTTTCGAAAGGTGTGGTGGGATCTTTAACATGCTCGAGGTGTGGCTCTCCTCAAATACGGGACCTCCAGTTTACGTCCAATCCGAGGGACGTCCCTAACCGAAGCTAGGTACTCATTTACACCTGAGTGAAGTGAGGAAATTTGTGTAAAGTGCCTTTCCCAAGGGCACAGGATCGGTGACATGGTGACATGGGAACCCTGGACCTCTAGGTCCCGAGCCTAACGCGCTACCGCTGCACCACAGGACCCCACATAAGTCATGAAAAATCAAGGGAAAAGTCTTAAGGATTGTTTTCTTATTAAAGAAAGCAGCAATGTCATATGTGTTATTGTCGAAGTCGGGATCTGTATTTCTTACTACTAAATAGTAGCTTTGGGATATTTTTTGTAATACCTCCAGTACTTAGATTTTTGTAATACAGTAACTCCTGAGTTCTTGATATGACTTTAGTATTGTATCTCAGAAATGATTATCTTTTTTTTATAGAGCTGGAGTTTTAGTAACTGTTGAAGTTACGCTTCATATTAATGCCTCTAGTTTATAGATTTGAGCAGGTAGAGAAATTATAAAAGTATTATACAAGTAAATTTTCATTTTGCTGTATAATACCTTGTAGATTTGGGAAGACAAGTTGATTAGTGGACCTGCAGATGAAAAAATCATTCAGTACTTTACAACGGTTTCAAATGTTCTAGCAACATCTTGTAATCATCATTTTTTTCTATAGATTCGAGCAGACAAGTTGATTGGCGGGCTGGCAGACGAGAAAATCCGTTGGGCGGAGTCAGTAAAGTACCTGGAGAAGATGGTGGACAACGCCATCGGAGACGTGCTGGCGGCATCGGGCGCAGTCGCTTACCTAGGAGTCTTCACAGTGAGTTCTGATTTCTTATATCTACACCAAGAGAGCACATTGGCAAAATGGCATAATGATTAATATGTAAGGTTAACATCCCGACTGTTGTTTCGAAATGCTATGTCGGAAAAGATGCCGTCTTTAACAGGCAAAATTCTGATGCAACAGTGACCAAATATCCAACAAAAACCACGAAAAAATCAGGATTTTGGCCTTGTCAGTTGATATCTTCCCTGTGAGTTGTAATTTTTTTTCAGATTGAAGATTGTCAAGATCTCTTTGATAGTAAATTGGTTTGGGAACATGTTAGCCCAAAAGTATGAATGAAATTTCTGTGAGGGAATTAGCCTTGTGTATTAATTTCATCAAGGACTTTCAATTTGTTTGTAATACTCAATACTAGAGAAATCCTGCTATCACTTCACTTTGAAACAGTAGTACTGCAAAGTTTCAATCCAATGAAATGAGACTGTAAAAGAAATAAGAAATTTCTAGTGTATTAGAAATTAGACAACAAGAGCATATGTACATTGTTGAAGAGAAGACTAACTGATATGTATGTTCAAACGTTCTTTCACCATTGTCTGTAGATAACGGCAAGCTAAGATTTTACAAGACCGTCAAATCCGAATACTCCATGGAAAAATATCTATACCACAATGAATTCAACGAACGAGCTGCCATGTGTAAGATTAGAATACTAAAAGTAAGTGCGCATCCACTAGAGATAGAAAAAGGCCGCTATAAAAAACTACCTGTGCACGAGAGATTATGTAAATATTGTACAATGAATGCAGTGGAAAATGAAACACATTTTGTTAGCTAGTGTCCTCACTATGAGACCGAAAGAAACAGATTATTTCAGACAGTCACAACAATCTCTCCATCATTTCGTCATTTAGAAGATCACCAAAAAACTGCATTTCTACTAAGATCACAAAACCCACTAATTATGCAGAATGTGGGACTATTCATTATCCACTGCCTTCAAAGAAGAAGTCGAACCCCTTAATAGCTAGAGTAGTAGTAGAAGTAGAGGTTTTTCCAGACAGATTGTTACCTGTCTCCTGTTTCTGTATACTTGACTGTACAAGCAATTAGCCTTCGGGCATGATTTTGCAAAATAAATAAATAAATAAATTATTAAGTTTTCGTCAATCTAGACAAAATTAGTCATGTTTATTTTTGTTTAAGTATGATGAAAGCTCCTTGATTTTCGTTTGTAAACATACCCTTTTTCTTGATTAATTTATATTTCATATTATTTTGATACGTATTATTCTGTTTGTCATTGTACCCGTACTACTTTGTTTATGTTTGAGGATCCATAGAACTTCTTTGTGTTGTTTTGTTATTTTGAAAAAAAAAAGAAAAGAAAAAAGAAATTGCTGTTCTTGGTCCACTTCTTGCTAAATAAAATTGAATGATCAATTATCAAGAACAACATACATTCGGAGGTATGTACCTTAGGATTTAATAGTCACTGATTGAAAGAATTATCTTACTGAACATACATTTTGTACTGCAGAAAGTATGTGCTCTTTCCCCTTTATCTAGATTTCTTTATCACAAGACTCTATTTTCTCATTTAAGTCAAAACAAATAGATTAACAAGACTTGTTTTCCCCTCCAAAGGGTGAATATCGACAAGACCTGCTGAACATCTGGATCGAGGGACTGAAGGAGAACGGAGTGCCTCATTCCCAGGAGCAGTCCCTGACAAGCACACTGGGAGACCCCGTCAAGATCCGCAGCTGGCAGATCGCGGGGCTGCCGCGGGACAACCTGTCCGTGGAGAATGGTATCGTGGTGCAGTTCTTGCGCCGTTGGCCGCTCTTCATCGACCCACAGGGACAGGCTAACAAATGGGTGAAGAACATGGTAAATATCTGGATTATTTTTCTACATAGTTACTGACAATGAAAGGCAAACCCCTTCCCTTTTCTGACATAAAGACTAAGCTTTCTCTCCAACACTGGAATGAATTGAAACTTACCCAAATTTTCGCTGCCTCCTCCAACCTTGTTCTTGGAATGGTTATACTCTTGGAACGTGACATCAGAGACACTTGACCGTAGTAGCGGATCATACGTGCCAGATAACTTCCTTTTTCTTTCTTCCCTCTCTCCCTCTTTCTTCCTTCTTTCTTTTACCAAACTCATTCAGAACACATAGCTTCAAAGCTTTTTGAATTTGTACCTATTTCTGAAACTACTTGTTTCTTGTTTTCAACATGACTGCTATTTTGCAGAGTTGGTACATTGTGTTTTGTATCCTTGGAACATCCATATTACCTGTATTGAAGACACGTGTCCCTGTCCTTGGTACTGAAAACACAGATCCTCATAAGTCTTCTATAATGTCATCTGTAATATCAACATTGAGCATTCCATACTTTTTGCTTGAGGTAATGATCCTTTTCCAATGAATCTGGGTATAATAAAGAGAAACCTCCTGTATCTCTCAGGAAAAGGATAACGGACTTGACGTGTTGAAACTGACGGACCGTGACTTCCTGCGTAGTCTGGAGAACGCGGTGAGGTTCGGTAAACCCTGTCTACTGGAGAATGTGGGAGAGGAGATGGACCCTGCACTGGAACCCATCCTGCTGAAACAGGTAGGAGTCATACCAAAAAACAGTTACTCAAGCAACTGGATATGATTTTGGAAATGATCAGACATTTCAAATAGCATCCACCACCTTTCGTCAGCTAGTGACACTGGTACTCCAACTACTGGTAGGAGTCACTTTCTAAATGTCTGAACCAAACAATTCTTATGCCCTTTACCACTCTTTGAACATAATTTCCTACACTGCAGTCATGACATTTAGAATCTGATATTTGTGTTTAGTTATTTGTTCATTGTTTGTTTGTTTGTTTGCACATAAAAAACAAGACAATTTGTAATACAAATACAGAAAAGATGTCAGAGAAACCAGAAACTTTTTTGATCAGGGTTTTTTTCATTGTTTACAATAATTGTATGATTCCTATGGTCATTAACTGATGATTATTTAACATACATTAAAAATAAAATAAAACAAAAATAACAGAAGTGATCTGACAGAACTATCGGTATTCAAATCTCAATGCTAGTCTCACATTTAGTTTAAACACATTCAGTTATAACAGACAGAATACAACTTTCTAAAATGTAAAATGCACCAGAATTTTCGGCAATATCAAAATTTTATCGAGACACCTACATTGTATTAAATACAAAACTGTATTTTTCTATTAATTTGTACCATACACATAATCATATTTTCCCCACCTTTCTCAGACCTTTAAGCAGTCTGGTAGCACAGTGATTAAGCTGGGAGATGCTGTCATCCCGTATCACGATGACTTCAAGTTCTACATCACCACAAAACTGCCCAACCCTCACTACACACCCGAGGTGTCTGCTAAGGTTACTCTCGTCAACTTCACTCTGTCTCCAAGGTAAGGGCAACAAAAATGTGTTCAATTTACTATCATCATAACCCTCAAGGTATTATCAATTCAATTCAATTTTCAATTCTTTATTTGGATACCAAACATAACAGACAAACATGACATACAATGTTGCCTGAATGGCGTTGATATTTACAAGATAAAATGTCAAAAAATTATATATTTACAACAACTATAAAAACAGTACAGTAGGTGTACAACCCAGATATTTACAAGGTCCATTATCTTGTGCCAGACTCTATCTGTACAGTCCGGTTATAGAGTCTGATTGACTGGTGGAGGAAAGAGTTCTGTAGTCTTTTTGTTCTGGCGGGGGGATAGAGATAGTGTTTTTGTCCCTGAGTGAACAACCGGGCTGATCTATTATTTAACTAGAAAGGTAACATTTGCAAAGCAAATGCATAATGTTTACCTTCATATATGGTCTGATCTGTTTATTCTTACTCAAACACATTCATATTTATGGGCAGACAGGAGTCTAAATCCCTCCTGCTATAAAATTGCAACATGATGTAAACAACACCAGTTACCATGATAACAGACGTCTGGTTCAGGTCAATGACCTTATTGGTTTGGAGAAGAAGAAAAACAGGAAACAGAGCAAAAACAATATGTTTTCCTTTGCTAAATATAAATATTACAGGCTGATTTAATTTATACCTATTGTTACACGCAATCACACTGTTTGCATCATCATTGGTAAATTTAACTGATATATTTGATTTGAACAAAACAACTTTGACATTTGAATGGTTAATCTTGCAATTGATTAGTATAATTTTGTTCTTGCCCTACTGACTAGATCTGCTGTAAGAGAAATTAGATAAATGCAAGATACTAAAATGTACTGACAAGACCTTCTTCTATTCTAACATGTCAACCATACTCTCAGTTACATATTGACTTACCATGCCTTTAAAACATCTTCAAATGAAAAGCAAATTTATCTTAAACTTTACCTCGTTCCCTAGTGGTCTTGAAGACCAGCTGCTCGGCATTGTGGTTGCAGAGGAGCGGCCTGATCTGGAGGAGGCGAAGAATCAGCTGATCGTGTCCAACGCCAAGATGAAGCAGGAACTAAAGGAGATCGAGGACAAGATCTTGTACCGACTGAGCGCCTCGGAGGGAAGCCCTGTAGACGACGTGGATCTTATCAAGACACTGGAGGCCTCCAAGATCAAGTCTGCTGAGATCAAGGTCAGAGGGGTCAAGATTTGGAAGAAGAGTTCATTTCTTTATGTATTCATTATCAAAAGTTCATGTTGTAATGACATTCCAGTTATAAAATTTCAACTGCTGTAAACTAGCAGTAACCTCGCCTTATAAATTCACCCCACATTTCCTAAGGTAACATGAATTATAGGTTTTTAATGTGTGAACTGTCTCTTGTATTGTGTGGGTCATTGGGACACTGTTGTTACTCAGATGTTGCTCTGTCCTTGGTGCTGAAATGGCTTAGAGTTAGTGCTGTGTACATTGTACTGGTACAGTACCTAAAAAATCATCAGTCTATGTATAGGGCCAAAATTGTACTCTGGCAACTTGTTATTTTTTTCATCATTTCTTGTCATTATGAAAATGTTATTGAATATATAAATTGAATTTTTGAAACAATAATTTTATGTTGTAAGTTGTGGATTGAACAATGTTGAAGTCTTGAGTTTTGAAGATTGAGATTATTAGTAGAGCACATTCTTGATGATGTAGTTTTTTTCTCTGTTCCTCCTCAGGCTAAAGTGGTGGTTGCAGAGCAGACAGAGAAGGACATAGATGAGACCAGGTCCCAGTACATCCCTGTAGCCGTGCGCACACAGATCCTCTTCTTCTGTGTCACTGATCTGGTCAGTCAGGCGTCCTGTTTTTATCAGAGTTTACTTTACCTTAAAGAAATTTAAAAATGCTTGATACAGTAGTATGATTTTAGAAGTAAAGACCATGTCGCAGTATCTGTTGTGTTTTCTTATTAATTTCTTATAAATCCCCCCAGGCCAATGTGGACCCCATGTACCAGTACTCCTTGGAGTGGTTCATTTCCATCTTCCTCAACGGCATTGCTAATGCTGAAAGAGCAGGTATACACTTGGAATTATTACCTTTGCAGATTCTAAGAAAAACATTTTTGTTTTTGCTCAGCTTTTTCCTCTTCTCCTTCTCCAAACAAATAAAGTCAATGAACGAGGATGCTCTTAGGCAACCTATTAGTAAGCAATTTCAGCACAGTAAACTGGGCTTTCAAAGTCAATTTTCTAGGAATTTTTTCAGATGTCTTAAGCTGACGCTAATATCAGTCAACAAATAGCAGTGAGGCAAAAATGCAATGCTATTTATTGATGGTGCCAAATATAAAGGAACTCCCCACATAGCTTGTTTTTAGAATCATGGACAGAATTTGTAGCAATTAGACATTTTTCAGATATTGTCCTAAATGTTCTGACATTTCAATGTCATCAGCTTAATCCTGTGTTGTTTCTTGCCCTACAGAAAAGATCGAGCAGCGTATAGAGAACATCAATGAGTACATGACGTTCAGCCTGTACAGTAACGTGTGCCGCTCGCTGTTTGAGAAACACAAGCTCATGTTCGCCTTCCTGCTGGGAGCTCGCATCCTCATGAACGATGGGAAGATCGACATGGTGAGTTATACATCCATGTTTATTACATAACAATACTAATAAGAATGATAATGTCTTTTATGTTTTTGCTCAGACATGTTGTTTTTGCTCAGTTTCTTCTTCTTCTCCAAACACGTAACAGATGTCTGTCAGCATGGTAACTGGTGCTGTAGCAGACACCCTACAGGTGGTGTTGGGTTACATTATGTAGCAAGTTGCAGGCCAAAGCTGAATACTTTTGTTTGGGAGGTACACTTTGTAAAAGGCAGTGGAAGGAGAGGGATGGGCTCTGCTTTCCAATACTGTGGACTAACAACCCACTGCCTCTACGGCCTCAGAAAAAGATACAGAACTACCAATTTGTGTAAAAATTGATGTATGTTTGTTTGTTTGTTTGTTTAACATTTTGTTTGGTAGAAATCTTGATCAGAGTTTCTGTTGACTGGTAGACTTACTAACCATAAGAAAATACACTATGTTTGTACAGGATGAGTGGAGGTACCTCCTGGCTGGTGGAACCATGGTGCCTAAAGAGCTGCCTAACCCTGCCCCTCATTGGCTGTCATCTCGGTCCTGGGGAGACATCCTCACTCTACAGGCACTGGTAAGGCTTCTGCTCAGTCTGATAGTCCACAGACCTTAGTACTGAAAAATTGTTGTACTTTTGTTGTGGTTTGTTTGCACATTTGTCTGAATTCCCCTCTAGGAAATCATGACACTACAAAATATGTCTTCCTTGAACATTTATGACTAACTATACTGCAGAATTGCTTGAACCATGAACACTATGACAACCTTGCTTTCTCCCTTTATACATTTAGTAAAACCAGGGAAAGTTTTATGATTGATAATATTGATAACATTATATTCCCTTGGCAACATTTGTTAAGTACAGTGTTTTCTGGCAATATCTTCTGTCAATCAATGAATTCCTTGCTTAGTATAACCTGAACTGATAATTAAATTAGCATTTCTAATCATAAGTGTCCTTTAGAAATAATTCCAGCTAGGTGGTCAAAGTACTGGAAGATATAAGTAAGACCTTGTATATACTTCAGGAAGACAATTCAGTCACGGGTGAAGATGGGGGGGGGGTCTACTTGAACTCTGGAATGTCCCTTTGCTTCTTAAGTGTGCATGCTTTGTATTAGCTTGCACATGTTATGGCAATGTACAATATAACAGTCATGGATTCTTACAAATGAATTATACATTGTATTATTGGCTTTATTTGGCATTAGCAAGGCCATGAAATATCCCGCACACACTCAAACACACACACATTTTTCAGTTCTTTATAAAGCCCTACCTTGGTACATGAGTTCAAGAAGTCGTCGTTGTAGCCGGTGTAAGACTTGAGCAGGTTGGCCTTGATGCCTCGTGGCGGTTCTACTGTCATCTTGGAGGAGTTCTGAAGGATGGGTACAGGGAACTTGGGGCTGGGCATGGAGGTGAGCCACAGCCGGAAGTCACGGTGGACCTTGTCAGAGTCGATGTTCTCGATGAGCCGCTCGAGTGTGGGCATCCAGCTGGGGGAGAGATGGCAGTTCTGGAAGAACACCCACTTCCCGCGCATCATGGCTTCAGCACGTGGACCCTACAGGGAACAGGGGGATTTCAGATATAGTTTCATACTATGCTATATTCTGTATCATTAAATGCACATTTTTTGGGGGCAAGGGAAGGGCTATTGAATGTATTAAACCATTTATTCCTTACTTGCTTAGTAACTAGGGCTGCAGCTGCATACTAGTACCTAAATGTAAGTACCTGTACCTGAACAATTTGACAAAATAAATATATAAGGTATTACATCAATGAAGTTTAGACATCCAGCCAGGTAGAAAATACAAAATGAATAAGGAAAACTGGATAAATTTTCCGATCATTCAGAATCTGATGTTTCAAATGACGTTTTGCTATCTTTTCTTGATGACTTTGTCAAAAAGAATCACCCCAATTTGCAATCTTTTGGTCTTCATCCAAAAATTACAGTGAGTGAAACTTATTACTTTCATTGTACCAACGCAGATGAATTCTTATGCTAAAATAAGAGAATTTATATCCATTTGCTTGATTTATACAATTCTGAATGAAGAACAAAAGTGTTACCTTTGGACCAATTACCAACATTCAAACTTAACAATGGTTGGCAGAATAGAACTTTTCACTAATTAGACAAAAGCTCCCACCTGTCCCTGTCCCAGAGAGATGGAGTTAAGTTTCTTGGAGAATCTCATCTCCTCAGCAAACTTGTAGAGATCCGCCGCGGGGTCTGTTCCCGTGGACAGGACGAAGATGAGCGGGGTGGTGGGAGACGAGTCCTTGTAGGTCACAGAAAGGTCCGCAGTCTGGGGAAGGAGTGAATGAATGAGTGAATGAATGAATGAATGGATGAATGAATGTTTTACTATTTGGACTTTACAATAGCAACCACTGAGGCTTAATCATTAATTTTGTACTGTAACAGTTTACTGAGATGTTTTGCAAGACAACAGAGCAACAACAGTCTCTTAAACAGGGACAGGGGGCGTCACTACCTCAAACCTGTATATGACTGTCTCTTGTCACGTGATTATCATATCAAGTCCTGTGACAAGAAAACTCCAAGACAAGATCTTAACCAGGTTGAAGAGGAGACAAGAGTGCATCTCGAAAGCTCCCCAGTAGCTGAACTTTTGTTGTGTGTTTTAGTAAATATATGTCAAAACAACACACTAACTAGTCTTTCAAACCGACACACTGAAAACAAAATCATGGTAAATCAATGAATCACTTGTTGAATACGCCAGGTTTTCTCCTTGGTGCTGAAACAGCATTCACAGAGTGTTTTTCTTTAAATTTATCTCAGTTGCACAAACATTTCGCAAGACAAAGTAACATGATGATTGAAACTACCATTAACATCATAATTGTCAGCAAATCTGAGCAAGTTTGCTGCAAAATCTCTTCTAGCTTAAATTTTACTTTGAAATTTTATTTACTGAATGAAAACATGACCTGAAAGACTTAAGGAAGGAATTAATGTATTTCAGCACACTCAACTTATTTTTATGCCACTGCAAAATACAGACAAATGCATGAATGAACAACAGACATACATGTACTCATTTTCACATGAGTTAAGTGAGGAAATTTGTGTCTTTCCCAAAGGCACAAGATCAATGGCATGGCAGGATTCAAACTCAGGACCTACTCCCCAAGCAGATCTTTTCGGTGGCAAAAAGACAGTATCAAATTGGCCAGGCAATATCCAGTCGCCAGAGAAGGTCCGCGGCCACCGACGAGGGTAGCGACAAAAAAAGGTCATACATAAAAAGCTCACGATCATTACCCCACAACCTCTGCTTGGAGAGTAACTGTACCCAACTCCCCTGGCATGTTATCAGTCTATTTGGCAAGTTTCTTCTCTTTCCAGCCGCTACTCTCTCCGTTCGCCATTGCCAATTGCTGCTCGCATATCCCCGTCTTGTCCATGTTTACATGAGCGGATTAACGTGACCACAGTGTTGTCTGTAGCCGCGGAGCCTCAAGTCCTGAAGGAACGCAGGCCTCCGGACCGGTTACAAATCTCCAGTCTACACGACTCGTGACGGACCCCAGACCTTAACAAATTCCCACTCTACAGTCAGGACGGACCCCAGCCCTTAACACCGGGTAACAGATTCCCACTGTACAGTCAGTACAGATCCCAGCCCTTAACACCGGGTAACAGATTCCCACTGTACAGTCAGTACAGATCCCAGCCCTTAACACGGTATAACAAATCCCCACTCTACAGGCACTGCTACAGACTTAACATCCACGCTGGCTCGCATGTGTTAGAACAAGTGGAAGCACCGGATACGCTAGCCTCTACCAGGCTTCAGGAGGCGGCTGGGAAGAGGCCAAATAGAGAGATAGCATGCCAGGGGAGTTGGTCGGTGGAGAGAACAGTTTGCCGCTCCCGGGCTAGAACTTTCGCACTTAAAATTATCACGAGGTCTTTGGGGTTCCTTTCGATCTATTTCTGGAACATAGGACCAGCGTGAGCCCGTCTGCACGCTCTATTTGCCGGGGAGCCGGGGTTAGGTGGTCTCCGCCCCCCACTTCAGACCTGTCACCGCCTGGGCGTGAAGCTGTCAGATCTAAGCCATGATACCGCCGGGACAGGAGGCTCAGGCGTGGGGAAGCGGGAACGGGGGGGGGGTAGTATCGAGAACCATGCCTATTAGGATATGTTACGTTATGTTCTACATTAGGTCTTATTCAACACATATTTTACTTCTTTGTTATTTCTGTACTTTGCCATACATTGTACCATATGCAATTTTGCAATAACGTTCTATCTATCTAACTATCTATCTATCTATCCATCTATCTAATTCTATGTCTGAATGGGTAAGGGTTAGGATCAGGCACGTTTCTAGATAGTCTCTATTGTACCCAGTACCGTGCCTATCTAGTTCTATGCCTGAATGGGTTTGGGTTAGGATCTGTGAGGCACAGTTCTGGATAGTCTCTATTGTACCCAGAACCGTGCCTGTCTAGTTCTATGCCTGAATGGGATAGGGTTAGGATCAGGCACGGTTCTGGATAGTCTCCGCACATCCAAGAACGTAGTTTTGCCCCAGGTTCTGGATACGCGTGCGTAAGACTATCCAGAACCGTGTCAGGACATGGTTCTGGATACGGAAACATGGTCCTGGATATGACATGGCCCACTGGACGTCTTGCCGACCTGCGTTTCCTAAGCTGACCATTGAATAGTCTTGTGGGTCAAGATCCCGTTCCCAGCCATCAGAAAGTTTCGTAAAGTCATTATACAAATGTTTTCCTTGGCCCTACATTGCATTGTTTTCATTCTTGACCATTAGACAATCTTTTGTAGCATTTCTAATCATAAGTGTCCTTTAGAAATAATTCCAGCTAGGTGGTCAAAGTACTGGAAGATATAAGTAAGACCTTGTATATACTTCAGGAAGACAATTCAGTCACGGGTGAAGATGGGGGGGGGTCTACTTGAACTCTGGAATGTCCCTTTGCTTCTTAAGTGTGCATGCTTTGTTCTTGAGAAGGATTTGAGACTATATAGAGGTGATCTAAGATCTGATACCGTTTATCTAATGTCTTGATTGCATGTCTTTCGGCCTTCAGACAGACTTAAGACGGTCTATTTAAAGGTGATATTGTCAGATCTCAGACCTTTTTAAGGTACAGCGGTCTACTTCAGTGGTTCAAATCTTGTCCAGTAACCAAAAAGACCAGTGAAAAGCTCGGCACATATGTTAAGGTGAGTTCTGCTTTTGGATCACGTGGTACAGGGTTCGAATCTCGCCCAACCCAGAGACAAGCTCAGCGAAGAGTTTGGGGCGTATGTTCGGGTGAGGTCTGATTTTGGATGGTGTGGTAAGAGGTTCGAATCTCATCCAACCATGAAGACAGGCTGAGGAGCTAAGGTAAGAGCAGAAGCTTCACTGTCAGGTAAGGAGGGACAGGGAAATGACAGCAGTTCTGTAATGTTCTACATTTTCTGTTCTGCAGTGTGCAGTTCTGTACACTAGTGTGAGTGGACAGAGGAGACTGAGAGTTCACAACCTCTCGCTGAACTGCTGCAGCACCATGGCTACAGTTCTGTAATGTTCTACACTAATGTTCTGTTCTGCAGTGTGCAGTTCTGTACACCAGTGTGAGCGGACAGAGGAGACTGAGAGTTCACAACCTCTCGCTGAACTGCTGCAGCACCATGGCCGACCTCTACAAGAGCTGTGAGATGGACGCCATCATGAACATTCTGTCCAAACAAGGTCGGTTTCCATGGCAACATGTTGTCATGGCAACAGTTTTGATAAAGGAGGGAAGCCCAAAGTTTTTGTGAAAACTTTTGTTCGTAGAAATTGCGTGATGATATCAGCGGTAACAAAATTGTTTAGAGTTAAAATTTTTGATCCATACAAAGAAATTCTCTCACCAAGAATTGTTTAGAGTTAAAACTTTTGTTTGTAGTTAAAACTTTTGATCCAACACAAAGAAGTTCTCTTACCTAGGGCTTTTGACCAGTCACTCTGGTCTTCCTCAGTAGACTGGCCCAGTGAGGCTTGTCACATGGCTTCTTTGAAGTGTGACGTCAACACTGGGTAATACTATCTGGTAGACGATTTGGTAACAAAATTGTGTTGACAGTTTTATATATCAGGAGCTGTTTTCTTGCTTTAAACTATAAAAACTTGTAAAATTTATGAGTGTGTTTCTCCCTCCCCCTGTAGCTGTGAGATCTGTGGTGAACTCCACTCCCAAAGCCATCCGTGAGCAGCTGATGGCTCAGTGTGCCAACATCCTGGCTACGTACAGGAAAACCTGTGCCAGCCCCTCATCCGCAGGACAGGTCGGTCTGTGTGTGTGTCTGTGTTTGTATGTCTGTGTGTGTGATGGTGTACATGCGTGTGTGTGTGAGAGAGAAGTCTACCTTAGGGTTAGGGTGGGTGCTGAAATTGTCTGTCCCCTCCCCCCAGTTAATCCTGCCCGAGTGCATGAAGCTGCTGCCCCTGTACATGAACTGTGTGCTGAAGGGTTAGGGTTAGGGTTAGGGTAAGAGGGTTTAAGTTAAAGGTTTCTCTCCTATGTTCCTTAGTTGATCCTGCCAGAGTGCATGAAGCTGCTGCCCCTGTACGTGAACTGTGTGCTGAAGAGTGACGCGCTGCAGGGAGGGGCCAAGACGTCGACAGACGACCGCGCCTGGCTCATGCACCTCCTCAGCTCCATGGACATCTCATCATCCGGGGCGTTCTTCTACCCCAGGTTACTCCCCCTGGTGAGTACACTCAGAACTGCAGGAACAGTTATGTTGATGAAGGTTAGACACCTAGGTAATGAGATACTGAGAAAACAATTACTCAAGCAGATAACGGTCAGACGTTTCAGGTGGCAACCACTACCTTTTGTCACTGACTGACATTGACTCTGTAAGTTTGTAGTCTGTTTTCGCATAGCCACAGGGACTTACCACCACTATGACACTTTCCCTGCCATTTTCGTGTACCTCCAAGTGCAGAGCTGACGACAGGATGAAAGAAAAAACAACTTAGACAGATTTTGGCAATGTCTTAAAGGCATGTCCTGTCATTTCAGAATCATACAATCTATTCAAAAAGGGAAAATAACACACACTGAAACCCCAAGGTCTCCACCTTAGATATTTTGTACATGTAAGAAACCCAAACCTAACTAACATCCGTCCCTCCTGCAGCACAACCTGAGCCCAGACAAAGACGACGTTCCCACAGCGATCAGGTGTTCGATCGAGCGACTGAAGGATAACGGAGTTTACCTGTTGGAAAACGGAGTCTCCATGTTCATGTGGATCGGGATGAACGTCGACACCGAGTGGATACAGAGCGTCTTCGGCGTGCAGTCGGTCGCACAGATCGACATCGACTCCGTAAGTAACTCTGCTTTACATAATTTCGCCCTCCCTCTCTAGTGTTGCACAATCTCTCAATGTTAATGCCTGATTGGCCCTCCTCCCTGAGAGCTTGTGGCCACATACCTCTAATTGAAACTCAAACAGCTCAGAAAAAACTTAGTTAGCACCTTCAACGTTCAATACGTCGCTTAGATCAACATTGACTCGGCAGAGTTCAGAGCTTTACACAATTTCGCACAGTCAAGGCTTGATTGGGCCTCCTGCCTGAGAGCTTTTTGCCATGCAACTCTAAGTCTAACTGGAACTCAAATGGCAGAGTTAACTTACAGTTAGCAACTTTGTCGTACACAAATTGACATTGACTCCATATCTCTCACTGTCAGGGGCTGATTGGGCCTCTTCTTCAGACTATGTTTTAGATTTAAAAAATGAAACCACCACGAACATTTCAAACTTTACAGTAACATTTTATGTGTTGGTGCACTCTCTCATCACCACCTACCATTGTGTGTCTGTGTGTTTGTGTTTCTGTGTGTTTGTGTTTCTGTGTGTTTGTGTGTCCTCACATCTTTGCCTCCTCCTCCCCCCTTGCCTGAATGGACCAGCCCACATTACTGGACAAGGAAGTAAGTCGTCTGTTTTCCTGCCTTTCCGACTTCCTTGTGTCTTTAAGACATCATTCTTCTCCGAATTCACCACCTTAACATCATCTGTATGTCCTGGCATTTTCTTGCTTCCCTGTACAACTTGAAAGTCCACCAAAGTTTAGATCCGTCCATTGTGTTATCTTGATATGGAAAGGTTGAAAAAGATTTGTAGTTTGGCTCCAATACCCTTATGTTTATCATGACAAGTATTTCATGGTGAACCCAAAACATTTTTTGTGCACCGAGTTAAGAATTAGTACAATAACTTAAGAAAGAAAATTTACTGGAATTGTATCATTGAAAATTTGACTTGTTTGTTTGCCACTTTGTTTATGATTTTCATCCTTGTTGTTCCCAGGGCACCCTGCTAAGCCTGGACAACCCCCTGTCTGCCCGCGTGCGGAACCTGGTGCAACACATCCGCAGCCAGAGGAGCAGGTTTATGAAGGTCAGTAGGGTCACGACCTTGGTGAAGGTCAGTAGAGGTCATGACCTTGGTGAAGGTCAGTAGAGGGCATGACCTTGGTGAAGGTCAGTTGGGGTCATGGCCTTGGTTAGTTAAGCCCGGATATGTATGTTTGTATGTATGTAAGCCAATTGGATGTTTGTAGTTGACAATTTTGTGATGTTTGTTTATTTGTTTGTTTGTTATTTTACCCAGCTGACGATTGTGAGACAGCGGGACAAGTTGGAGCCGTGGTTCCAGCACTTTCTGGTGGAGGACAAGGGTCTGTATGGGGGGGCATCATACGTGGACTTCCTCTGCCACATGCACAAGGAGATCAGAAACCTCCTCAGCTGAGGGCCGACTTAGGAACGATCTCAAGACTCTGTGTACATTTCTTCATCCTAAAGTCGCCCTGCCTACGTCTGACCATGTCAACTTGGAGAATAACAGAACAGAGCTTTGACATAACAGGTTACAGTGTTACAGTATAAAAAGAGTTGGAAAATTCCAGGTCATTATTAGTTCTTTACTTGTGGTAAGTTGTCTTTGGGCTATTAGCAGTGTCTTCCTTCATATGAAAGGAGCAATTTTGGGGAGGGGGCTGGAATTTGGGCAAATACAATAAATATTTGGGCAAACAGACAATATGCAATATGTGCTGCAGCAACCATGAAACTGAGTTAATGTGGCCAACATTTAAAACTAGATCCCTAATATAACCCGGACTAACTATCTCAAACCACAGAGCCACTGTGTAACTAGTTTTGCTCTAAAACTCTAAAAACGAACGAAAACAAACCTCTATGATTAGTCCCGGCCGCCATCTTGAAAAGAATGACCTCCCGCTGACCTTTGGGTCTCTCACCGCAGTTCGCGGCTCCACGGTATCTCGAAGCAGATGTTACGGTGACGGCGCAATTTTAACGTCAAATGGATCCAAATGTTATTTTACAGCAAGATGACCTGAAATTTGGCATAGAGGTAGAGTGGGCAATTATTAACCCCAAATTTTGTTATGTTCACCTTAGGCCACACCAATTTAATTTCTTGGTTAATGGATTTTTCTAGAAAAATAATGGAGCGGGCGGGCGAAAAAAAATAAAGATAAAAACAGGCCTAGGCATCCTATTATGGCCCAAAATGGTACCATAGGAGCCATGAAGTCAACACACCAGGCTGGTTCAAAATTTAAACAACGAATTTTGAACTTTTAATGATACCACTGCATTGAAAGATGTAATAACTGTAACAACTAGGGAGAAAAGGACTGTTTTCAACTGTTCAGGGCAAAATATGAGCATTTTGCAGTTGAGTCTGGATTTTCATTTTTATTTGCAAATCAGAAAAAAATTAAGCGGCGAATCTGTTAACCAAGAAATTAAAATGGTGTGGCCTTAATGCACAGCTGTAGTTTTCACAATGTAGCCTTTAGAATATGTGCGCCTTTTTTTCTATATCGTAATTAGGGTTTAAAAGATGAATGTTTTATAATAAATGATGCGAACACACTCAGTCACTTGCAGTCGCTTCCTTTATTTCTCATACAAAAGTGTGCTGATGTCACACTTCAAAGAAGCCACGTGACAAGCCTGACACTGGGTCAGTCTACTGAGGAAGACCAGAGTGACTGGTTGAAAGCTCTAGGTGAGAGAATTTCTTTGTGTTGGATCTCAAGTTTTTAACTTTAAATATGTTATAAACCGTTTTTAGTGATTTTGCCACGAAGGGACACTACTTTTTATTAAGAAGCATCACTGAACATACGTCGGTGAAGGTAATAAGAAATGCCAAAAAGCAGTTACTCCAGCGCCTGGGTGTGATTTTGGAAATGTCAGACGTTTCAGGTAGCGTTCACTACCTTTCGTCAGTAATTTGCCTCGTCCTTTTTCATCCATGCTTTTCTCCTGTGTGGGTTTTCATATGTTTGGATAAGTCAGACCTGTAAGCTGTCCTGTATCCACACTTGACTTGTCACACATGTAGGGTTTGTTGCCACTGTGCTTAGTTAGATGAATGTCCAGACTACATTTCTGAGCTGCAGAAAAGTCACACTGGTCACACTTGTAGGGTTTTTCTCCTGTGTGGATTCTCATGTGTTTGGACAAGGTAGACCTTACAGCTGCCCTGTACCCACACTTGTCACACATGTAGGGTTTTTCTCCAGTGTGTTTTGTGAGATGTTCGTCAAAACTGGACTTCTTTGCTGTAGAATAGTCACAGTGATCACATTTGTAGGGTTTTTCTATAGCATGGGTTTTCACATGATGGGACAAGTTACATTTGTTAGCTGCCCTGTACCCACATTCCCCACACATGTAGGGTTTCTCTCCGGTGTGAGTTGTTCGATGTCTTGCCAAATTGACTTTCTGTGCTGCAGAATAGTCACACTGATCACACTTGTAGGGTTTTTCTCCTGTATGGGTTCTCATATGTTGGGATAGGAATGACTTGTTAACTGTCCTGTATCCACACTCCTCACACATGTAGGGTTTGTCTCCAGTGTGGTTTCTTATATGGTTTTTCAAGTACTGTTTCTCTGCTGCAGAATAGTCACACTGGTCACACTTGTAGGGCTTTTCTCCTGTATGGGTTCTCATATGTGAAGATAAGCTGGACCTGTCAGCTGTCCTGTACCCACATTCCCCACACATGTAGGGTTTCTCACCAGTGTGTTTTTTCATATGTGTGTCCAAATTGGATTTCCATGCTGCAGAAAAGTCACACTGGTCACACTTGTAGGGTTTTTCTCCTGTGTGGGTTCTCATATGTTGGGATAGGTATGACTTGTGAACTGTCCTGAACCCACACTCCCCACACATGTAGGGTTTGTCTCCTGTGTGGCCTCTTAGATGCTTGTCCAAGTACTGTTTCCGTGCTGCAGAATAGTCACACTGGTCACATTTATAGGGTTTTTCTCCTGTGTGGGTTTTCATATGTTGGGTTAAGGTACATCTGTAAGCAGTCCTGTACCCACACTCCCCACACATGTAGGGTTTCTCACCAGTGTGTTTTCTCATATGTGTGTCCAAACCAGATTTCCGTGCTGTAGAATAGTCGCACTGGTCACACTTGTAGGGTTTTTCTCCTGTGCAGTAGTTTTCTTGCCCTGTGTGGATAATCATATGTGCTGACAGGGCGGACTTACAAATATCCCTGTACCCACATACCCCACACATGTAGCATTTCTCACCAGGGACGTTTGTTAGATCAAGAATGACACATGTTGGTGTAATTGTAACGTTCTTGGTTAGATTTTGGTCTGATGCATTTTCACCAGGTTTTTCTCCTGTATGGGTCCTCATATGTCCGGATAAGTGAGACCTGTCAGCTGTCCTGTACCCACACTCTCCACACATGTAGGGTTTGTCACTGGTGTGTGTTGCTAGATGTGCTGGTGCATTTTCCCCAGGATTTTCTCCTGTGTGGTTGTTCAGAGTAAAGCAAGACTCGGGAGTTGTCCTAAAACTGCTCTCCTCACTCTCCGAGGGTTTGTCTCCAGTTTTGTCCATCTCTGGGTGGAAATAAATGAAAGGCAATAAGAACATTTCATGACTCAAAAATCTCAACCAAAAAACTTGAAGCCCTTTCATGTATAACAGTTTGAAAAAAAAGTACTGTTTGAAAAGAAAACTTGGCAATGGCCAATTCGATACTGTCTTTTGCGACCACCGAAACATCTGCTTTGAGATTAACCAACATGGCCCTAGCTACCCTGGGTGCCAGCCAAGTTTACGGGACGCTAGCCGTTTCTTTCGGCAGCCAGAAGCTTAAAGCCCTTCGCCCGCAGACCTAATTAAACAAGTAAAATCTAAGATTTTATACCTCCGGGCTTTTTATTGTATATTCTTATATGTTGTTTGTTATGAATAGTTGATGGTGTTAAATTTAATCTGTTAGGACACCCCTCTGTGCGAAAGGTCATACAAGTGGACCCGACCAAGAATACTTCAAACACACCAAAGGTCAACGGTCGTGACCACTTTCACGCTCAAAGGGGTGTTCTGGGGCTACCAAAAGGCACCATTTTCCCATCCGAAAACACATATAACAAAAAAAATAAAAGAATACAATAAAAACAAAAGAACGTCGTGCATCATCTACAGCCCAATAGCAAAACATATACCGAGTCCCAAAAGAATCCGTCCACTCAAACGCGAGAAACGACTGCGAACGTGAAAATCTAAATCTCTCACAAAGCCCTTCCGCGGAAGGATATCTCCTCCCCCGGAGGCAATTACCACTGAGATACTTTGTGCCCAGTGTGCTATGGTAGTTATGCTATGGGTCTGGCACCCTGGCTACGTTTTAGTGAGTGAGACCAAAACAAACCAGTCCCTAATATAACTCGGACTAATTATCTAAAACCACAGAGCTGCTGTGTTTCTAGTTTTGCTCTAAATCTCTAAGAATGAACGAAAACAAACCGCTATGATCAGTCCCGGCGGCCATCTTGAAAAGGATGACCTCCCGCTGACCTTTTGTGTCTCTCACCGCTCTAATCTCCAAGCAGATGTTAGGGTGACAGTCCAGTTTTTATTACTCTGCAGGCAGAGGTTGGGTTTGGGGTCTTTCAAGGCTTTTTTATCGGGGTTTGTTTTTTGCACTGGGTTTTTTCATCCCAACCCAGCCCTAAAAACCCAAACCTCTGCTTGGAGAGTATTTTTTGTCAAATCAAGGAGTTTTCATCTGTTTCAGGCGTATTTTTAGTATGACAATTAACCTCATTCTCATATTCATGCCGATTTTATT
>NW_017803882.1:86015-92043 GCF_001625305.1 Branchiostoma belcheri
ACAGACCTGTAAGCTGTCCTGTATCCACACTCCCCACACATGTAGGGTTTGTCTCCAGTGTGCTTTGTTAGATGTAAGTCCAAATCAGATTTCTGTACTGCAGAATAATCACACTGGTCACACTTGTAGGGTTTTTCTCCTGTATGGGTCCTCATATGTCGGGATAAGTGAGACCTGTCAGCTGTCCTGTACCCACACTCCCCACACATGTAGGGTTTGTCTCCAGAGTGTTTTGTTAGTTGTTGGTCTGATGCATTTTCCCCATGCTTTTCTCCTGTGTGGCTGTTCACAGTGAAGAAAGACTCGGGAGTTTTCTTTAAACTGCTCTCCTCACTCTCCATGGGTGTATCACTCGGTCTGTCCATTTCTGAATGGAAAAAAATGAAAGACAATAAGAACAGTTCATAATCTAAAGAAAAAAATTGAAGTCCTTTTGTGCATAATGGTTTGAAGTACTGTTTGAAAGGAAAACTACATGTACCTTACTGTCTAACCTCCATCAATATAGTAACTTTCATTGATTAACTGTTGAGACATATAGCAAGCATAAGTATTGTTATTTCACTGAACTTGAAATGACAACAGTGCCGAATCAGAGGCTAACTTCTGTCTGGATGCAGGGAGGGATGCAACAACCTGGAACAGCACACGTGTCTCTAGAGCTGTGTGTACCAGTAGGAGTGACTGTACCTATAAGAAATTGATTAGCTACAGGTCCAAATACTAGTACCTAATCCCTAAGCACCCGTACTGTACCTAAACAATTTCACACAAATTGTATGCTTGTTTGTGACCTAAAATGTGTGTTTGTGTTACACACTGACTGTGTTAACTATGCTGAAAGGTCTGTTGCATATTAGTTACGCTCCCTCTAGATGTCACTTTGGTCAGGTTTGCGTTGCAGGGTAGGAGATGAAAACAAAAAACATCTTACTAGTAGTTTTGCATACTAGCATACCCCCAGTAAAAACCGTTCACTAAAAGCTGAGGAGACGGCCCAAAAATGGCGCCACTGCTACGTTACAGTGACCGAGGCCCAAAACATAATAGTCCCTGACTAGCCTAGACTTTTAAACTAAAACCACAGAGCCGCCGTGTTTCTAGTTTTACTCTAAACTCTAAAAACGAACGAAAACAAACCTCTATGATTAGTCCCGGCGGCCATCTTGAAAAGGATGACCTCCCGCTGACCTTTGGGTCTCACACCGCAGTTCTCGGCTCCACAGCCAATTATCTCCAAGCAGATGTTACGGTGACGGGACAACTGCCAAATATTAAAGTCATCCAGTGCAGTTTTTAGGCCTTGGAAACCCGATTTTTCAAAGTCAATATTATAGTCATTTATCTAATGGATCTATATACTGAGTTGAAACTAACCCAATGTATACTGACCCTCAAGGAGCAAAAATACCCAAAATTCTGACGGAAAATGATTACTGGAAGGGTCCTTGGCTGATTTTTAGGGTACCTCCCATATTAATAAAGGACTCGTCTTGGGGCTTCTTTCTCCAGTTTAAAGTACCCAAAATATGAAATAATGATTACAATGTGCTAATGTGAAGCAGTACGTGTCAATATCACAAAGATAATGCCTTAGTCAGAATGTTTCCAGTTTTGCTGCTTTGAAATCGCATTGAATGCCTTTGAAGGCAATATCCAGACACTGGCTCCCAGGACTTCTACCGTCAGGACCCCATTTCTTCAATTCCTGGTGTAGTGATGTGAAACAAGTTAATGATTTAGAGTTAGCCACCCAGTAACCTTACCCACGCAGTATAACACATTCCAGATGTTGAGTCAGCCCTCCTACCTCACTGTACAGAATAACACCGTAGAATACAGTCATGAAAAGTCTGTCGGTGTAAGAGTCTTATTTGAGTGTTGGAGAGAACACTACAACTGGCGACGAGGAGACGACAGACAGAAGAAGGCAGAGGAAGACAGAAGAAGACAGAAGAAGACGAAAGCAAACGGTCTCAAGTCAAGACGGAAGGACGGAGAGAGCCACAGTCTTCAGAGGAGACAGCTAAGTCCAATGTCTAATGTCTTTCTTCCAAGAGAGCATCCAGAGCATGCTAGTCTAAAAGAGTCCAGAGAACTAGTGAAGAATTGTGAAGAATTCCACTAAGAATGGCGGAAAAGGGATATCTGCCTGTCCCGAGGCCTGTAGAATTGACAGGTGACATAGCCGAGAACTGGGAAATCTTCAAAGAAGATTGGGACAGCTATGAAATAGCGACTGAAAAAACAAAAAGCCAAACAAGATAAGAGCAGCGACCTTAAAAACGGTCATGGGCAGGGAGTGTTTGGATATCTTGAAAAATCTAGACATCCCACCAGATACAGCAAATCCCAATGCAGACCCGAGAGAGGACCCTGCAAAGATAATCGAAGCGCTGGACAAACACTTCAAGCCACTGAGAAACACGGTCTATGAGCGATACAAGTTTAACACTTGTGAGCAGGCACAAGGTGAGAAGATAGAGACCTATGTAGCTCGACTGAGGAAGCTAATATCCACCTGTGACTATGGAGAGTTAAAAGACGAAATGCTCAGGGACCGAATAGTCCTTGGAATTAGGGACAACAAGGTCAGGACGAGACTACTGAAGAAGAAGAACCTCACCCTTCAAGATGCACTAGATGAGTGCAAGACCAATGAGACCACAAGTCGACAGATAAAGGTCATAGAGAACGGTGAGACTGTAAACTATACCAGCAACGGTGAGACTGTAAACTATACCAGCAAGGGTACAACCCATAGAGGGCCTCCTAATTTCGGGGAAGAAACATTCCCAAGGAGCCCAAGAGGCCTGGGAGCGGGGGCGTCAAGGAAACCCAAGGCGGCAGGAAGTTGCTTTGCCTGTGGAAGGTCGGATCATTTTGCTAAAGATGACAGATGCCCAGCCCGGGGAAGGAAGTGTAGTAATTGTGGAATGCTGAACCACTTTAGAGCTGTGTGCCGGGGCAAGAGAGGTCAAGAAGTCAAGAAGTCTGGCTCCACGTGTAACAGTGTAGAAGGAGAAACAGACCCAGGGACCGATCATTATGTGTTCAGTATGGGTGGCCAGGCTCAGAAGAGAGCAGGCACCATAGATGTGAAGATTGGAGGTGTAGGTGTAGCAGGCATCCTTATCGACTCCGGAGCTACATGTAACATAATCAGCAAAGGAACCTGGGAGAGTTTGAAGGGGCAGAGAGTAGAGGTCAGAGATCAGAGGAAAGGCGGCAGGAATCTCTATGCCTATGGAAGCAACAAACCTCTACCCACATTGGGGACATTCAAGGCAGAAGTAGTCTGTCTATCAAATGCGGCTGCGACAGAGGCAGAAGTAGTGGTGATGGATGGACCTGGAAGAAATCTGCTGAGTAAGGAAACAGCAGAGAAGCTGGGGGGTGCTGCGAGTTGGCCCAGTGCAGACGGGTCAAGTAAACAACCTCCAGGAAGGTCTGACGGCAGAGGAGCGTGAGAAATACAAAGATGCGTTCACAGGTGTAGGACTCTTGAAGGAGCGAGAGGTAACCCTACACATTGACGAGACGGTGCGACCAATAGCGCAGCCATTGAGACGGGTACCATATGGCTTGAGAGACAAAGTAGACAAGAAGTTGGACGAACTGTTGGAGATGGACATTATAGAAGTTGTCCCGGAGGAACCAACAGGTTGGGTTTCACCGCTAGTAGTAGTACCCAAGCAGGATGGAGACGTACGCGTGTGTGTCGACATGAGACGTGCAAATGAAGCCATAGTGAGAGAACGACAGCCGATCCCGACGGTAGAAGACGTGCTACCTGACCTGAATGGCAGTACAGTGTTCTCCAAGCCGGACCTGAAGTGGGGTTTCACCAGGTGCCACTGAAAGAGGAGAGCCGCCACATCACAACTTTCGTGACACACAGAGGACTCTACCGGTACAAACGTCTGATGTTCGGGATATCATCGGCTCCCGAAAAGTACCAACAGCTGGTCAAAGAAGTTCTCCGTGGGTGTGAGGGAGTAGCAAACATCGCAGATGATGTCATCATCCACGGGAGAGGTAATCGGGAACACGACGAGAGACTGCATCACGCCCTGGATAAGATCCAGCAGGCTGGCTTGACGGTAAACCCTGAGAAGTGCTTGTTCCGGGTACCGAAGTTAACGTTCTTTGGACACGTAGTTACGCCGGACGGTATCAAGCCAAGCGATGAGAAGATAGCAGCAATCCGAGATGCAGAGGCTCCGAAGACGGCTGGAGAAGTGAGGTCGTTCCTAGGACTGGTACATTACGTGGCGAAGTTTGTACCGGACCTGGCAACGTTGGTAGAACCATTACAAAAGCTAACACGCAAAGGTGTAGAGTTCAAGTGGAACTCAGAGCAGGAAGAGAGTTTCAAGCGGCTGAAAGAGAAGATCACAAGTACGGAGACGTTTGGCGTACTTCGCACCCACAGGAAAGACGCGTATCGTGGCAGACGCCTCACCTGTAGGACTGGGTGCAGTGTTGTTACAGCTTCAAGAGGAGAGGTGGCGAGTGATCGCGTATGCGTCTCGACAGTTGTCGGAAGTTGAGCGAAGATACAGCCAGACAGAGAAGGAAGCGTTAGCGCTAGTCTGGGCATGTGAACGATTCCACCTATACACGTTCGGACGCGAGTTCGAGCTAGAGACGGATCATCGTCCACTAGAGCATATCTACACGCGAACGTCGAAGCCGTCCGCGCGGGTAGAGCGATGGGTGCTTAGGCTTCAGGCCTATCCCTTCAAGGTCGTATATCGTCCCGGGAAGACGAATATTGCGGACGCACTATCCAGGCTGAACAACAAGTCGAAGAATGGGGAGAGAGGAGAAGACTACGACTACGTCAGAGCCATCGTGGAGGCAAGCACGCCGGTGAGTCTGACACCGAGAGAAATCGAGCAGGCATCGGCCAAGGACCCAGAGCTGATGCAAGTGAAGACGTGTATCCACAGTGGGCAGTGGGAAAACTGTCCAATCCCGTCATACGGTCATGTGAAGACCGAGTTGAGTACGTATGGGCAACTGGTGTTACGAGGGACTCGAATCGTGATACCGCGAGAGCTGCGGAAAACAGTTCTTAAGTTGGCCCACGAGGGACATCAAGGAGTCCAGAAGACGAAGAATCGACTACGAACGAAGGTATGGTGGCCGAAGATGGAAGCAGACGTTGAGCAGATGTGCAAACGCTGCCATGGATGCCAAGTGGTGTCCGAGCAACAACCACCAGAACCGATGATGAGGACAAAACCACCAGAAGGACCGTGGCAAGATCGCAGCGCGGATCTACTAGGACCGTTACCCACCGGGGAACACATCCTAGTCGTGGTGGATTACTACAGTCGTTACTATGAGATCGCGATCATGAAGACAACGACAAGCAAGAAGGTAATAGAGGCACTAGACCCTATTTTCGCGAGATTCGGAAATCCTTCAACATTGCGTACGGACAATGGTCCACAGTTTGTCAGCACAGAGTTCACAGAATACCTCCGGGAACAAGGTATTGAACACCGGAGAACGACGCCGTTATGGCCGCAAGCTAACGGTGAAGTCGAGAGGCAGAACAGAACCCTGCTGAAATCCATCAAGATCGCGAGAATCGAGGGGAAGGATTGGAGACAGGAAATCCAGAAATTCCTGAAAGCATACAGATCAACCCCGCAGGTGACGACGGGCGAGACACCGTACAAGCTAATGTTCGGACGGGAGATGAAGTCAAAGCTACCCGAACTACCGAGAGAGACAACCTTGATGAACGAGGAAATCCGAGACCGGGATTATGGGAGAAAACTAACGGCGAAAGAATACGCAGACAAGAAGCGTAAGGCCGTCGAGAACAACCTAGAACCGGGAGATCGTGTTCTGCTGAGACAGGAAAAGAAAGACAAGTTCTCACCGAACTACCAAACGAGTCCATGTCGAGTAATACATAAGAACGGAGGAGAAGTTACGGTGCAGGATCCAGAAGGGAAAATCATCAAACGAAACGCAATCGTTCGTTAAGAAATACGCAGAGCCCGAAATC
>NW_017803882.1:92205-161702 GCF_001625305.1 Branchiostoma belcheri
GCCCGGTGTCTCGACGTGGCACAAGATAAGACGAGGGCAAGTCCAAGATTTTCTCCTTAAGAAACCGAACAGGTGAGTCTTGCGTCCTGACGTCGGGGTCGATCGTTAGGGCAGACCTTAAGGAACGTGCGGCGAAAGTTTGAAGGAAATCCAGCGAGGGAAAGTGGAGATTTTGGGTGTAGAATATTGAGGTGTCGCGTAGTCTAGCTCGGTTTCCTGGTGGTAGGACTGATGACTGAGTTTGTACGTCAAGTTAGGAGTTGGTCAAAAAACTCGGTTTTCTAATAATTGTTTCAGTTTATGTGATGTTTACGCATTCGCAATGTTTAAAGCCTTGTTGCTGTGTACTTGTTTGCTGATTTTGAGACTTAATTCGGCTAAATAGGAGTTTGTTTACTACTCGATCGATCGACCACAGTGACACGTAGCGTTTCGTACACAGTGTAGGGGGAGGGGGAGGGGGGGGGGTACTTTTTGGGCATGTCTTGTGAAGTTAAGATTATGTTTAAGACCCTTTTTGTCAGGTTTTGAGATTTGTTTTATGTCTTGGTGAAGAATCCAGGAGTTTTGTTTGGTGACCACATCAGAAATTTGGGCGTTGTCTGGTTTTAACTACGCAAAACCTACAAATTTGACTGTATTTTAATTCTCATAAAAATTACTTAAAATAAACTTTTAAAGACTTTGGAAAGTTGTGGACTTACTGGAGTTGTTTTTAAGGTTTCCTAGAATGTGTTAGAAAAATCACTAATTGTTTCTTTCTCCTCTCAACAGGAACAGCCGAATCCAGCAATACCCACCACTGAGGCAACAGAGTTCAGCATGAATCCACAGACAGGCTACAACCAACCCTACCAGGGGGGGTACCAGAACTACGGGGGGCCACCCCCTCCTGGTGGACAGAACAGGGGGTACGGGGGCCCCGTCCCGGGACAACCCCCTCCACAGAATGCCTACATGAACGGACCCCCTTCCCTGGGCCCCCCAGGGGCCAAGCCTTCACAAGGGGGTTATGGAGCACCCCCCTCGCAGAAGGGGCCGTCAGGGGGGTACGGCCAGGGGGGTGGTGACATGCAGAATGGTTTTTCTCACGGTGGCCAGGCGTACGGAGGACCTCCCCAGCAACAACAGTACAGCAGGTGGGTCAGTACAGTATGCTAGCCTCCGTAGCAGGCTTATAGAACTGGGGGTTTGGTGGTCTTCAGCTGTTTTCTGATTAGCCTCCGTAGCAGGCTTATAGAACTGGGGGTTTGGTGGTCTTCAGCTGTTTTCTGATCAGCCTCCGTAGCAGGCTTATAGAACTGGGGGTTTTGTGGTCTTCGGCTGTTTTCTGAATAGCCCAGTTCTAAAAACGGGGGTAATTCAACCAGGCCGGCTATGTTGTCTATATGCAATCAGAAAATAGCGCATAAAAGCTCCCAAAGACCCAGAAGACCCCCAAAACTCCCAGTTTTTGGCATGCTATGGAGGCTAACACCAGTAACAGTATGCATTACTGTGAAACAAATAGGAGTGCGTAGAAACAGGAAAACCTGACTCCCGGGACGCCGGGAATCAAACCCGCACCAGCGCGCTAACGACTATGCTAAAAGGTCCAGCCCGTTGGAATGGATCAGTTAGCAGCGCTTGAACCCCGCTGTTACAACTGTAATTCCTGGTTTTGACTCCTGTGAACATGTAAATTCTTAGATTTTGCTACCTTGGAGACAAAGTGGATTACAGTATATTATGTTAGTGGGGATGTTGAATCCCAATTGTTGTTATTCACGCAACTTGCATGTGTTAAAGAGAGGGTTACAGTCCTCCACATGGGATGATAAGGCCTGGTATTCCTCAGTAGACTGACCCAGTGAGGCTTGTTACATGGCTGCTTTGAAGTGTGATGTCAACACTGGGTCAGAAGTTTTAACTCAAAACATGTAACCACCACAGGGCTGGAAATACTGGGTGCACGTGCACCTTAGTGCACCCAAAATTGTAGCAGCACACCTAATTTTTTTCTGTGCACCTAATGTTTTAAGTTGGGTGCAGCAGTGCACCTATTCCCAAAACCTGTACCAACACAGATGAACTTTCATGGTGATGTATAAAACAATATTTCCCACCTTCCAGAGGCCCTCCCCCACCAGGACCACCCCAGCAGTACCAGCCTGGCCCCCCCGGCCCTCCTATGTCTAACGTACAGACTGGACCGCCTGGGCCACCCATGTCTGGTGTCCAGTCCGGTCCACCCATGTCCGGTGTCCAGTCTGGACCACCCATGTCCAGACCACCTCCCAGTAGTCAGATGCAGGTAAGGCATTGTGTTGTCAGTTGTTAGAGCAGATTTCATTACAAGAAAATAGTTTGAGCCTTGATGAACTCGTTTCTACTTTTCTTTCTTATATAGTTAGTTTTACAGAGTGTGAACAGTCTGTTCATTTCTCCCATGTTTCAGACGGTGAACATTTTGTAGCTATCTCAAATGTAAAACTGCTGTGCGCTAAATGTTAAACAGTTTGTATATTGTCACATATAAACCTACATTGTATCTCCTATATTTCAGATGGTGAACCAGATGCAGACCATGAGTTTGTCTCAGCAAAGACCAGGTCCCCCCGCGCCAGGCATGGTGAGTTTACAGGGTTAATGTATGCACTATATAGAGGTTCATGTCAAAAGTTGCACTCGTTTGTGTTTCAGGGTTTGCTTTTGCCTTAGAGTCAGACAGGTTCCGGTTTGGAGTTGGCTGAATTTTGTATCTGTCAACATCAGTGCAGTGTTCCTGGCTGGAAAACCTCTCAGTTAGGAATGCCATATTTTCTGAACTACATTGTTGACTTTTTTTTGTACTTTTTGAGTACAACACATAAGCTCATTAGATTCAGATGCTTCTATCAGGTATTTTGTATGAAGTATAGGTTGTAGTCCTCTCATTCATGTATGAATGTACAAATGTTGTGGACACAAACAGTCGTTATGTTGTAACACTTTTAACAGTGTTGTTTTATGATTCCTGTTCCAGGGTGCACCCCCTCCAAGCAGCATGCCCCCCTCATCCTACGGACCCCCTGGAAGCTCTGCACCCCCCTCCAGCATGTCCATGGGACCCCCCTCCAGCATGCCCCCCCAGATGGGCCCCCCTGGACCGGGGATGTACAGCTCTGCTGGCTACGCCCCCCCTGCCTCACAGCCAGGCATGGTGGGAATGGTCAGTCAGGTTTTCATGTTTACCTTCACAGAAGGGAAACATATTGTTTTTGCTCTGTTTCTTCTTCTTCCTCTTCTTCAAACAAATAAACTTAATGACCTAGACTAGATTTCTGTCACAATTGTAACTAGCATTGTTGCAGGACAGATCTAGAGGGACTGCTCACCATATATTATATGTATGTATGTATGTATATATGAATGTGTTTCAGTAAGAATGAACAGAACAGTACATAGTTTTGTTAGGCTATACCTTGTGTAGATAAACATGCACTTGCAAATGTTCTAGTTGTAATTGTGTTAAGTTCTGTGCTTGTCATGTTGATTTCCGCCATGTTGATTTCTGCCATGTTGATTTCCGCCATGTTGATTCTGCCATGTTGATTCTGCACGCTTGTAGTTAACTGTAGAATCTCTCTGCTTCTCTCTTCTCTGCAGCAGAAACAATCAACAGACAAAAATAAAGTAAGTTCCCTCCTCTTCTCTACCCCTTACAAACTCGCCACAGCTTCAATCAGGCTTGTCTTGCAATCTCTTGTGCAGTTTGTATCATATCAATTGTTGTGTCTTCTTATAGTGCTGTTTATTTAGTACTTTGTACAATACTTGTCATCACAAAATTTTGAACTTTCAGAACAACATACAACATAGTAACAAATCTGTAAGCAATGTATGTTTGTAGCTGTTAAACAAATAAATATTGTAGAAAGAAGCAAATCTTTCAAAATGAGATGAAAAATTCTACACGGTAACAAGTTTAAATGTAGGCCTTTATTTTTTTTATTGCAATCACAACAGATTTTTGCTTCTGCAGATATTGATGTACATGTAGATAGACTTAAGTTAGTAAAGTGTTGAAAGTTGTATACATTATGATATGGCAGTATTTCTAGTCACACTCCCTCCCTATCCAGTCTATGCTCTTGACGAGTTTTTAATGTGGTTTGTTTGTTTGTCTGTTTGTTTCCAGCCCAACTATTCCGGTGCCCCAGGGTTCCAGGGGGGGTATGGCTCCCCTCCCACCAGCCAGGGGGGGTACGGACAGCCCCCTGGGCCGGGGGGGATGGGCGGTTACCAAGGGCAACCAGTGGCACAGCCCCCCCAGCAGAGGCGTCTGGATCCTGACCAGATCCCCAGTCCGGTGGGTTTGTGTGTTTGTTTGTTTGTGTTTCTGTACTGTGGAGGGATATAGCATGAACACTTACTGGTACCCATACATACAGGGAGCTGTGCTTTTGGTCAAAAACTGAGCTTCCTATCAATGTCAGAAACATTTTATATAAGTTCTTCTTCCGGTAATGCCTAGCCTCTACCAGGCTTGGGGAGGCGGCTGGAAAGAGTAGAAATCGGCCAAATAGAGAGATAAGCATGCCAAGGGAGTTTGTCCGTTGAGAGAACATTTCGCCGCACCCCGCTTATCTCTCTTTGGCCGATTTCTACTCTTTCCAGCCGCCTCCCCGAGCCTGGTAGAGGCTAGGTAATGCCCATCTGCAAAGAAATTGGCAATAACTGACATGTTGGGGGATAGTTGTGTAAAGTGCCTTTCCCAAGTGCACAACATTGGGGCATGTAGGTGGAATAGAACCCAGGACCTATGGGTTCTGGGCCGAAAGCCCTCCCATTATGCCACACGACACCACAAGTTACATCCAATCTTCCAGCTTTCTAGCTCCATATGAAAAAGTAGGGGGAGGGGGGTAATGTCCAGAATATTTTCTCATTTTCACATAAGGCTTGTGCCGAAGTGGTGGGGTCGGCTCAAAAGTCTGTCCCTACCTTAAACAAGAGCTTAGTTCCCTGTTATGACAGTTTGGAAATGAATGTTTTGTTTGATTTCCTACGTTTGAAGTTTGTGCATGATTGATCACGAGCAGTCTCCTATCACCACGGTGGCAGTGCATGTTTTTTCTGCATCTTGTTTTTGCACATTTGTTCCACTATTATTTTCCTTTCTTTTTTACCCTTGTTTCCCCACTTTCAGGCCAGGCTGGACCCAGACCTAATTCCTAGCCGTGTGAGTGGTTTATATTGTAACGGCCCAGCTAAAGGCCACAGCAAGTCAGTTCCACGGTTCTGGAAACCAAATTTTCTGTCACTCCTGTGAAAAGTACTGTACAGTATAAAAAGTGAAAACCGAAGAACTGACTTGTTGTTGCCTTATACCCCATGTAAGTGCATGACGTTAGGCTGCATGTGATGTAGCCGCATGCGCATGCAATATGAACCAAGGCTTGTTTACTATCCTGTGCTAGTAGATCTTTTTACTTCTCTAACTTTTTACTTTTCTCAGCATGTCACCCCCCCCACCCCACCAGAAAAAGGTTTCACACCAGTGTTTTGTATAACATTATGCCCCCCTCCCCACAGATCCAGGTATCACACCAGTGTTTTGTGTTTTATGTAACATGTTTTTCCGCCCCCCTCCCCACAGATCCAGGTGATTGAGGATGACCGGACCAGTCGTGGAGGTCAGCAGTTTGCCACCAACACCAGAGGACTGATGCCTCCTCTGGTCACCACGGACTTTCTTACTATCGACCAAGGTTTGTATTCTTCATCCTAAAACCACCAAACCCCCAGTTCTATAAGCCTGCTACGGAGGCTAGATATTTTTCATGTTTTGTGACTTTGTGTTGTCCTTATTTCCAGGGAACTGTAACCCAGCGTTCATGCGAGCGACCATGTACAACATCCCCTGTACTGCAGACATGTACAAACAATGCAGCGTTCCCATGTCCCTGGTCATCAAGCCATTCGCACAACTCAAGCCACAGGAGGTAAATACACCCCTCTAGTATAGTGGTCTCTTCCACTTCATAGTGTTTTTGAATATTAGTTTGGACTGATCCATTGATGTGAGAGGTAAATCACAGCAGACATGTGCAAACAGTGCAGCGTCCCCATGTCTCTGGTCATCAAGCCATTCGCACAACTCAAGCCCAGGAGGTAAATACACCCCTCTAGTGAAGTGGTCTCTTCCACTTCATAGTGTTGTAAGACTTGAGTTTGGACTGATCCATTGATGTGAGAGGTAAACTGAATGCAGTTATACCTACTAACTTATACAAGTTATTTATTTCAGGCCTACTTGTGTGTGTAGGTCAGGGGAGTGTGTAACTGTTGTTAGGGAGGCCAAAGTGAAAGTTAAACACCAGGGGCATTTTCATGGCATGTTCAACCAGGAAATTGGAATTTCTATTATAATCCGAACATATCACCTAAAAGAATGCAAAAAGTTCTATAAGTCTGCCAAGTTTGGTTTGGTGTTTCCCTCTATATCATGTTTTATCGCAATTTGAAAACCGTACATAAGTCAGTTTTCACGCCGCTCGGGCCGTCGGCGTATTCAAAATGGCGCCTGCGCTAATGTACTAAATCCCATACCCCAATTTCAAAGTGCGCGCGCCCAGAATGGGCCTAGATGTAATACTAACTTTGATTGGTCGTCGCTTCGCTGAAATAAGTCGTACAGCCAATCCAAGACCAGCTTCTGAAAGCTAATATTTGGGAGAAACCAACTTGCCTATGCGGGGATAGCTTGGTGCAGTGCAGGGTTAGTGCGTGCGGTGTTGAAAATAGGTCATTTTTCTTCACGTAGTAACTCAAAATTTCTTAAAGATATCAAACTCCGCATAGAATGTGTGTGTAGGTAGCAGTGTTGTTCACATTTGTGTGGATTTTCGTGGCCATAGAAGCAATAATATTCGTGCGATGGCCACCGGCGCGGAGAGTGTCAGTCGGAGAGACGACGTTTTCAAGGCGCCGCCATTTTCCCTGCTGTCCAGAGGCATGAAGGACGTAACTTTCCGGTGAGTTTTCGACACGTAATCGAGTTTGTTTCACTCAAGCTACAGTCAAAGCACGCATATATAGTTTGTAGACATTATGTGATAGATTTTCTTTGTCTTGTACCTCGTAAATAGACGGCGAATTTAGAACATTTTCTTGTTATGGTATGTTATGGGGTGGCGGTGGGAGGGGGGCGCACCAACATGTTTCCAGTTGCAGTTTTGTTTTATAATTCATACCATTTTTGGGAAAGAAGGTTTTGCTTATAGTATCCCGATCTCGAATCAGCCACATGTTGCGTACTTTATACACTCCTAATTTAGTTTATTTCTCTGGGTTTAAATTCATTTATTGACTGTGGTAGCACAAATTTTATTGTGTTCATATATTTTGTATTCATTACATAAGAAACTCACTAGCCATGGGGTAAATTCTTCCAGGGTTCAGAATAAAACAAATATTGTCTCTAGGATTTATTATGGTGATTTCATTATTGCTTGTGTGTAGGACCTTTTTTTTAAGTACCATGTATGGAATTCATTAATTTTTTTTATGTATGTTCAATTTTTTTTATGTATGTTCAATTATTCATTTCCTTCTGTAATTTATCTGATTTATAGGCTAGACGAAGATGGACTTCCCACATCAAGATGTACATTCCAGTCCCTCACAAACTGGGATGTCCTGGAAATGTTCGCTACACGCAAACATACTTATGCCCTCACACCTGTAAAAAGATCCAAGCTAAGGAGATCCTATGGCGCAGCTCCGTCACGTCGCGCTGTACAAATAGGTGAGCTGAATGAAATCACTTACACCTATTTCACTCAAGTCAGTGACTTTGTATTATGTTGAAATAATGTGTCTTTTATTGCTAAATACATGTATGTCTTTTGTTTCTGTATCTCCAGCAGAGAGCAGTGAATCCAGCGACGAGGAGACACCTCTGGCGCAGCTTCGCCATCCCAGAAGTGGCCCACGATGTGGGTTCGCCATCGCATCGGCACTATAGACAGGTTTGACTGTACTTCCCTTTCCAAAGTGCTGATGTCACATTGCTGTGTTTCCTGAATTAACTTACTTAATAATGACAACCAACTATACCCTTTTTGTGGCTTTGATTTCTGTAGGTCACGAGGACCCATGCAGCTCCAGCGAAGACTTCGGTGAAGACGACATGCCGTTGGCACACCTTGCATATAGGGAAGGAGGCACCTGTTACAAAATGCCATGTTTAGATTTATCAGTATATGTGCACTAGGGTTATTAAGACCACTGTCACTGATTTCTGCAATAGAGCATACTTATATCACATTGGAAGTGCAATTTGATGCCTCAAGTTCCATTGAAAGTTGTTTTTTGCGTAGACAGAAAGTGTCTCATGTGGGGTGGGGAGGGGGGCGGTTAGTACAAAATGCCAATTTCAAGTTCAGCTATCTCTGTTTCTGTGTACAATAGGCTTATTATTGCTATAACAGCACATTGTGGGTGCAATTTCGTGCCTCTACTTGCATTGAAAGTTGTCTTTTGGGTTGACAGAAAGTGTCTCAAGTTGTCATAGCCTATAAGGCCTAAGCCTGGGGGGGGGGGCAGTTTGAAAAAAAAAGCCATCTTCAAGTGTAATGTTCTCTATTTATCTATATAGTAAGTTCATTTGAGCATTATGTGAGTAGAATATAGTATTATGCCACACTGTGAGTGAAAATTTGAGCCTACAGGGCCATTAGAAGTGCCTTTTTACATTGGTCAAAAGTGGCTCGTGGCAGGTGGGGGGGGGGCGGTTTGTGAAAAGTGACATTTCAAAGTGTACCTTTCTCAGGATATGTATACTATATGTTTGTTTGTGCATTATGTTAGCAAAATGTAGCACTATGCCACACTGTCAGTGAAAATCTGAGCCTCCAGGGCCATCAGAAGTGCAATTTTAAGTTTGTCAAAAGTGGCTCATGTTGCATTGTTACAGGTGGGGAGGGGGCGTTTTTAACTAAAATGCCAGTTTTAGGCATTCTTTTCTCAGGTTTTATGTTACTTTGTCTTATTGTTATCAATCACATTTGATATGTACTATGTAGTGACATTGTAAGTGAAATATTGAAGTTCTTAATGTTTTGGAAGTGGTGTTTTGAGTTGGCTAAAGTGGCTCATGTTGCATTATTTTTGTGGGGAGGGGGGCATGTGGGAACAAATGTCAATATTGGATATAGCTTATAATCTNGCCCGACGGGATAAAGCAAGTACTTGTTGGTGCAGGGACACAAACTGAAAAAAATACAAAATAGGAAAATTCAGTTTATACGCACGCACACACAAACATAAATACAGAGACACATTCCCACATTTTGTTTCCATTGACAGGGTTGATGTCGTCGACGTTAAAGCATTTTGGGCAACCACAAGAAAATCTAAATGATGTAGACCTGAGCTGGGCTTTAGCAACCTTAAGGCAGTGGTCTTTACATCTTCTTGCTCTGGGCTTAGACCACATGTCTGTAGGGCATGATTTACCACCTCTGAATGGATTGTACCTGTTCTATCAGGCTTGTCTGTTGTACTATTAGACCAGGATGCTAAACCTGACATATTCAAGAGTAGGCCACAAAATCCCTACGTTCCCACCGGTATTAAGTCTTCGTGTCAAAACCGTGTTTCTTCAGACACTTGAGCATTTCGCAGTACTAACAATCATTGTGTACTAATGAAGGAAACTTTTTTGGCCAAATTTAATTTTGTTTGCACACGTCAGTTGGGAACCCCAGGGATGTTTTCCCTGAAAACTGAGTAAAAAGAGTTTCGCCGAGTGCAGTGGCAGCCCACGACTCGTCTCCACCAGCCCTGAACTCAAACGTACATACATTACCTGCAATGGTGTTGGACTTGGCCTCCAGCAAACCCATCTGGTAAGTGTGCTCATTCCAGAGGTCTGCCAGCACTGGAGCTTTCTCCGACTCCCTGCTCCTTGCCTCCCTGCCGAAGTTCTATTATCTACATCTATAGGATACTGAACAATGCCCTCATGGGGCTTCACGTCCAGGTGTACGACGTGTGCGGCCAGGTGGGGTGAGTGGTGCATCTCAGTGTCCCCACTGAGACGCCCGAGTCTCAGGCCTGCCGTCATCGGCAAACGAAAAAAAAAAGGTTCTGCCTACCTTTAAACCACCGCAGCCAGGACCGTAGATGCTCCAGCCTCCAGTTCTGTTCCACAATCATGTGAACCGGTGACACAACAGGCCGCGTTTGACCTACATGTCCAGGAACTGGGTGGGTGTGGCCGATGTCCATCTCGTTGATGGCCTCCTGGAGATTTGAATTAGATACTAACCTGATCTGTCGGAAGCTGATTTCATCAAAGTATGTGTTGCGGGGTACGTACACCTTATCTATTGGGTCGTACACCGAAGACGGTGTTTTACAATGAAATTGATACGGTGGCTGTGGTCCTCTCTAAATTTGGCGGTCTGCGATCTTCCGATGTTGTCGACGTCATCATAAGCTTCATACTTGTGTGTGATCGAATTTAATTTCAACTGCGAAAACTTACCTTTTTTTTGTAGAATTTCATGACTTGGTCAATTTGACCGAATGGCGCAAGCATCACCATGACCCCAAATGCAGCCACTACAGCCCCATCACTGCCTCCACTGACACGCTCCAATCTCTCCCTGGACAGGTTCCTCCTCCTGTACCAGGTATCCGTCTGGCCAGTCATCATGGCGAGCGTGGTTAGGTTTTGATCCAGCTTAGTCTTGATGTAGACATTCCTTACATTTTCATCACAAGTCTTCAGTTCCTTCTCCCATGTACTGAGTCACTCCTTCTTTGCCTCAGCTTCTCTTTTTCCTCAATTACCTTTCATGTATGTCGACTTGTGCTGCACCTTGGCCATGAACTGTGCCTGGAACAGCCGTAACACCGGGTTTTCCTCACCAATGTCGTCTGCTGGGGCGGAAATGGCCGCCATTGTTGCTGTACCATCCACGCATGGGCATGCTGGGTACGGTCCGTAGCTTGGTGGTCGCCACAATAACAGACAGATGAGAAACTTGCACGACTTGTCTTTCCTGAGGGGGTCTCTGGGACGTCCTGCTCGGTATAGGGTCTAAAAAAGTAGCATATGATGGAAAAATTTGAGCCGTATTTTTTGCGGAGCAGCTCCACTCGGAGCAGTGCTGTAGACCAGACTGAGTTATGGGAAAGGTCATACAGAGGTCCTTTCGCACGCAGTTTAGCCAGATTCTAAAATTAAACCATGTATTCATCTTTGATTTTTGATATAGATGTATCAAGAACATTACTCTTTGCCATACAATAGCGCGTTTTTTTTCAGGGTGGTTTGTTAAACAGTTTACACTTTTCATCTTGTCATATAGAGTGTTATCTTGTTTGACACTGGTATTTTCTAACACGCCGTCCTCATCACGGTCCAAGTCTACATGTTGGAGGTTGGGATATCTATTACCAAGCACTGAGTACCAATTAGCAAGCACGACTTCGTAACATGTGCGGCGTTGCCTGGCAGAAGATTCAAAGACAAACAAAGAACCCTGCAATATACGGAGCAAAATGAACGCGCAAACAAATATCTGAATAATCTTTTATTGAAATTCATGCCCGAGGGCTAATTGCAGGAACAGAAGAAACATTTGGTATAAAAAAAAGACTAGTACACATGAAACTACTGATAACTTACTAAAAAACTACCAGTTAAAACTACTGGGATTGACTTGTTTTTTTAAGACAGAGGAAGACAAATGATCCCAATTTTTCTGTAATTTGTTGGTTTTTCGGATGTTAAGAGGTGAGTAGTTGTTTCTTTAATAACATATAAACATTGTTTTCCAAGAAACCTGCTCTCATGGCTGTACCTACTTGAAATCATCTGCTGATGAGGAAGGTTCCTCACTGCGAAAGGTACTGGAGCCATTCACACAGAGGAAACGCATCGTCTCCCATGATGAAGTAGGGGGTGCCCCTGTCGTCGATAGGCAGGGCATTAGATAGTGGCAGTGCAATAGTGCCCTCTTCTAAGTTGTGACGTAATGTGCTCAGTTGTAATATGGCAGCATCCGAGGTCGACCCTAGTGGTTCTGTTAAACAGTTTACACAGCACGCACACATACACACACGCACACAAACAAACACACACGCACACACACACACACATACACACACGTACACGTCGGGACAAAAAGAAAGAGCTGGGCACAGATCAACATTTGTAAAAGTAAACTAAAATCATTACCAGTTCAAGGCTAGCGTTCTTCCTGGTCTAAGAAACTTTGCAAGCGTTGCGTACTTGTTTCTGATCACCCTAAGTGCAGGTAAACAAACAACCAACACGGACATATATTGCTCAGAGTTTTTATTATCGTGCACTTTATCCACATGTACACTGTACAAACAGTTCCGTGTCGTTACAAATCCACAAGAGGTGTATGACATATTTAGTTGCATGTCATCAACAGGTCCGTGTCGTTACAAATCCACAAAAGGTGAACGACATATAGACTTGCATGGCTTCCGATTAATTCTTTTTTTCCGATTAACAATCTTTTGCGAAATGACCCAATTGCTGACAGTTGTTTATCTTCTGGTCGCGCGGTTGGAGCGCCCTTGTTACTTCTATCTCTAGTACATAAGGGCCCGGCCTGGCTTGTTTTCCCTTGGAACCCGCAGAACCCTTAGACAGGTTACCTTGGCATTTCACAAACTGTGCTATGTCCCGCGCTGCTTGCTTGACGATACGACAGCCGAATTGGTTCACAAGCAGTTGCCTAAAGAAAGGCTGGGTGACTAGAGGCGAAATTTGGTCTAAGATTATAGAATGTTCCTCGGCCTTGGCGTGCCGTTCCTTCCTCGCCTGAGCGACCAGTGCCTCCACCAAGTCGAGCTCGCGGTGAGCGTCGAAAGCCACCTCTGGCCTGCTGACGTACTGCAGTACCTCTTACTTGTTGTCGTCGGCTGCACGTCCGCTCTTCAAAGTCCCAACGTGTTTCTTCAGTTCTTGCAACTCTCGCACAAGAGCTGCGGGGAGGTAAGACAGGTGCTGGATTTCGTCTAGAGGAGATGAGTTCTGTGACGCGTGGAGGCTCTGTCTAATGCAGCAGTTACATTAAGAAGGGTAACGTGACAATCACAACCATTTTCATCTCCTTGTTGCCCAATGAAGCTTTTGTAGACTCTCTCGGTGTCTTGTTGGATGTTAGGAGGGTCATGGATGGAGACATCATGAAGCGGCCTGGTACCTGTCTAAGTTGAGGTTTTGAAGTGGTGTGTCTGCCCACCCAAACAAAAGTGCTGGTGGTCGGTAAACACCCTGTGGCTGTATCCTCAGCAATGCCTGCAGCTCTTTCGATGTCTTCGCCCCGCCAGTGCCCAACATGGTCCGAGAAACAAGCTCCCTGACTAACTCTACCTTAGACATGTGGTCCATTGTGGTCAAGCCATCTATATGGTCTTTTCCCATGTCTCGTCTCCTTCCTTTAATACTTATAGCTGCATGCGGTCAGCCAGTGACATGTGCCGCAGTGGTAGCAGTGTTCAGGCGTTTTAAAGTTTTAAAGTTGTCGGGGATCTGCAAACCAGGCGGTGTTCAGACGTGGAGGCTTCCCGCTTGTACAGTCGACTAGAGTTTCGGAGTGATCCTCAAGTTCGCCATAATGCATCTTCGTCATCGTCACGAACGTGTTGGGGTCCGTGAACCTCACATCAGCTGCGCTGGCCTGAACGGATCCTGACGCGACCGCCTGCACGCTTGGAAGAGAGAGGTTGGGGTCGTCCCACGGCTGACCTTGGAAGTTGACAATCTTGATCCGTCTTAGTTTAACCACAGGGTCGAAGGGTTCCTGTGCCTCCCAGCTGGGGAAAGCCCAGTCTCTTCTGAGTCCCCATACGGGACTAGAGAAACACAAGGACTCTAACTATATTGTTCGCGCTAAATACGACACCAATATTACGAGGCAATAGACTTTTCCAATTCGGGGTAGTATCGAGTTCACTGCGTTTCCTGTTGAAACACGAGATCAAAAGAAGGCTACAATATTCTAGAATCCAGTCTTTATTCTGCTACATTAACTCGTCACAAATTAGTGGGCAAAAATACAAAAAGCGTCGGAAGGGCCGTTTAATTTTGGGGCACTCTGTCTGACCAAGAATGTGTAAGACTAAAGGAATATTTACAATTGAATAAAAGCACGTAAGAACCATGGCGTGAAAAGAAGTGTTACATTATGTACTATTCTCTCACCACGTGACCCCATGCCGTCTAACGCAGTGATTGGCCTGTTTCGATTGTTTAAATTGCCTGAAGGGCATTGGGAAGGAGGCGTTTTTTATCCCCAATGTTTGTTCTCACCTCGACGCCTCTGCGTCACAATGCCCTGACTGACCGATTATATTACAAATATGCAAATAAGACGCCAACATATTGTAAACAGACGGTGGACCTCTTCTTAGAGCCGTCCGCGCAGGGTGAAGACGATCACCGCCTTTTTTTGTAAGATCCTCTTCGAGTTGATTGAGCAGGGCGTCTATGTTTTCAGTTTCCTTGGAGATTATTATGATGGGATGATGATGGGATGTTGATGGGATGTCCATAACTATCCCGAAAACCTGAATGTCGCAAAAAATCATACAGCCGTGATTAATTTCACATTTCTTTTAATTCGATCTGTGTAAACAAGAGCTAAACATTACATGAGTACAAATAAAATAAACTACAGAGTGACAAACAACTCGCAGTCATTGCGACATCAACTGACCGGTCTCTGCGTGAGAAGAGCACGGCCAGCTCTACATTAGCGGACTTGAATCGTTCTCGGTATGCCTGCATAAGAGACAAAGGAAACAATCGAGCTTTAAATAAGTTTCCCAGGAAGATCTAGACACAGAAGGATAATAAAACAACTATGCTCTGAATGGATATTCTAAATTTCCATTCTAAATGAATTCAGATCTAAGATGTCGAGATTTGGGAACTTACTACGCACCCGTCATATTTTACAGTGTGAATGACATCTGGACTACCGTCACCGTGTTACAACAAAATCATCCCGAAGCCGATTCCATTAGTGACGCTGAAGAAGACTGGTGGATTTCACTCGAAACTCAAGCTTAGTGTCAACTGTCAAGTACGTGTACAAACTTCGCAGTGTCTTGCAGGCTCGTCATTGCCGCAGTCGAGCGAGCAGGTGCCTCAGCCATCTGTGGATCTTTTCATCCTCACAGTACTTAGACAACCTGGAGATGGCAAAACATGGCAATAACACTTAACGATTGATACAAAAAATAGGAACATTACTTGGAAAATATGTTCGATTTAGATATTTACAATCAAAGTCAATGTCAACACCAACCACCGTTCACAAATCTTACCTTGAGGCCAAACAGCTAAGCGGAAGGCACGCCCCTTGACGTTGATGCCCGGGAACAGCACGGGGAAAGCCCTCCACATGTCCAAAACACACTCCGCTACGCTGTGAGTTGGTAGACGCGCCTCCAGGTGGGTCAAGACTGCCGTGTAGTCCTGCTTCTTGAGGGCGAAGAACAGGGGGACTTACTGGATATGCAAGAGTAAGCTAAGTAAATAGGCTTAGCGAAAGTGTCACGGAGAACCCTGTGAAAATACACTGTCTAGCAAATTGGCTTACATGGGGCAATATTCATACAATCTTTAGCTACATTCGTTCGATGATGCAAAGATTCTTACCTTCATAAGAGGTTGTAGAATGTCAAGCTAGTCTGAATCAGTCTGAAAAACTCTGAATGCCAAGCTATTCTGACTCAGAGCTGTTTATGTATTTGGCTGGGCTGACCTGACGAACTGATAGACCAATGAGCGCCTTGATTAGGAACTTCAAAGAGTAGTCTTCATTTTTTGGTGTTTTAAGACAGTGGTGCGACTTAAAAAAATCTTTACCTATGGTACATCAGGACGGGGGGCTGAAGTGGATTATAGCTCTTTGTCCCAAACACCCTGGCTTCCAGCTTCTTGTTCAGCTTTTCATTTCTGCTTTTGCTGTCCTTTATCTCATTTGTTTTTCCTCATAACGATCACCAATGAGGCAGAATCCTTGTAGATTTAAAAGAAAACTATTGGGTTACACTCTACATCTGCAATTTGCTAATTGTAATCCTGGTTCGTTCGTGAATTTAGTATTAGTGTTAGCTGTATCTATTCATAATAGTATTACTATCAGATGCTCACCATCATCCAATTATTGTTGTTGAGGAATGAGAACTAAGACGAAGATCCGCTTGGGCGTCCACCAAAAGCCAATGGGCACTTTGATGCTAACCAGGCGGTTGTCGGCTGTTGATTTGTCGCATGTACCAGCACCCACGGGGCAGGGGTACTAGTAGTGTCGATCTAGTGAGAGACGAGAGCGTTGATATTCTATTGTACCATCTGATTTCTCAGTAGGTGACATACAGTATAGGGGGTAGTTCGCAATCAGGCCAACTGCTGTATTAGGATGATCCAACCTGGAATTAAATGCAATATGCATTCGGATAGCTTTTCAAAGGCTAAAATGGCGTCTGGCAAAACACTTTATTTTTATTTTATTTTCCGTCATATTCAAACAGGGTGACCCATTCAGTGTTGGTTATGCTTTTAGTAAGGCCCCGCATTATTCAAGTAAACAAAATAATAAAATTAGGATACAAAAAAATGATCAGGACAATGATAGTAAAGAAAATAGTAACTAATCAATAACAGTAATAAATGATAATAATAACAAGAAGTACAAATTGACATGTTCAGTCTTTCAAATTCGTTTCCCACACCTTCCGAAGTATGTAAACTTGTAAATGTTGAAATAAAGCCTCTGTTCAGGTCATGTTTTGGAATGTTTCAGATAAATTGTACTTTCACCATGCAAATTGTTACGTTTAACCTTGATTTCACGCAAATGAATGTTGTACATATCAAATCTGGACCTTCAAAAGCACACGGAAATCTGACGGCTGTAAGGTGCATCATTTTTGGTACAAACCTGTCTGGTACGTGGATTTTAAGGCGGTAGAACTCCCCCACCCCTGTTTTGCCCGTTGTTTTTGAAATTAGTTCCTTTATGGAAGCTGTTTCCGCCTTTTCGACGGTCTGTCCATTCGCCAGCCTTAACAATAGTCAACTCCATGCTTAACATTTTACTAGGGTCAACATTCTCTACTGAGGCTCTATCCGCAATAATTGCTTTCATCTTCCACTTCATTGACAGTATCACATGTGCTTGGGTATGATGGCATGTCGTGATACGAAAGCTGTACATGGCATCTCGGAATCTTTGCTTTCATGACAAGCTTTTGCCCCTCATAGACCAAGACTGGTGAGTGGCACTGGGGCTTGAGGTTGCAGGCACTGCTTTCACTTTCCTTGTAGGTACTTCCGTTGATGCTGGATTGTTGTCGAAAATGTTGCATCTTGGTCTATGTAAGAATTGGGTTTGTCTTCAGAGCCATCCTGGCGGATAAACTGGTCATTCTCGATGTACCAGTGCACCCCATAGCCTGGGAGCAGAAATTCTGCAACTCTCACAGTTTGTTCGAGTCATCCCTACGGTACTTCTTTAGCATATTGATTCTGTCATTCAATATTTGCTGCTTGTGAAATCTTGTTTTGTTGGTGGTTATTTCTGTCTTCTGCTGGAAATGTGTCCTGATAAAGAGGTTGGTGATGTACCCTGGCTTTGGGTAGGTTGCTGCATTGCCTCTCCTCAGCCATGGCCCCACTCTGAAATTGTTGGGAATGTGATCCTTCAGGGAATTAATGTAGTTCTCTATGGCATCAAATAAAACAACACAATGTACCAGGAAGCTCGGTAAACAAGCACCCCAAGAAACTTATTGTTTTCATAAAGAATAGTATGGCGGCTAGGGCACGACATGAGCACGCGTATAGTGTTTCTACAGAATTATTGTCGCAAACGAGACGGACTTAAACTCTGATTTACCTTTGGATCTGTAAACTGTATAATAATTGTTCCTAATGATTTGTATCAAATGGACGAAGCCTCGTAAAAGTATAAAACTGTTACTCGTGTTGGCCCAATGTTACAACGAATTTTAAACCAAATACCCACGCATTGATTCTGTAATAATGTGATTACTTGTAACCGATAACAGCTCGTCGTTTTATTCTTGAATTATCGTTGAGCTAGAACAGCATAAACCAAGTAGTCTTCATCTTCTTGCACAAACCGTTGAGGACAAATGCACAAACAGATAATTACAAATGTACTATGAGAATTATTTAACTTTTTTACAAGTATATGAATTATTATTGCTGGTATATTAACGACTTACCATATTTTCCACGACTTGACCCCCCCCCCGGGTCGTGGTTCTTTCTGTTCTGTTGAGCTGACTTCAAAATCCATAACGAAGTGCTTTACCCGTGGGTCCTGGGGAAGCATTTCTTTCACTTTCCGGAAAACCTATAACAACAAAATCGGTTCGGTCAATGTCGTGTTGTCATCTCATCACTGATAGGGAGGCCAAAGTGAAAGTTAAACACCAGGGGCATTTTCATGGCATGTTCAACCAGGAAATTGGAATTTCTATTATAATCCGAACATATCACCTGAAAGAACGCAAAAAGTTCTACAAGACTGCCAAGTTTGGTTTGGTATTTCCCTCGAAATCATGTTTTATCGCAATTTGAAAACCGTACATAAGTCAGTTTTCACGCCGCTCGGGCCGTCGGCGTATTCAAAATGGCGCCCGCGCTTATGTATTAAATCCCATACCCCAATTTCAAAGTGCGCGCGCCCAGAATGGGCCTAGATGTAATACTAACTTTGATTGGTCGTCGCTTCGCTGAAATAAGTCGTACAGCCAATCCAAGACCTAGGAAGGCCCATAGGTACACTTAGCATTTTTTATTCCACTTTGTATTTTCTATGGGTACTTTGTATTTTCTATGGGTACTTTGTATTTTCTATGGGTACTTTGTATTTTCTATGGGTACTTTGTATTTTCTATGGCTGCTTGTTTTTTTCTGTGGGTACTTTGTATTTTCTATGGGTACTTTGTATTTTCTATGGGTACTTTGTATTTTCTATGGGTACTTTGTATTTTCTATGGGTACTTTGTATTTTCTATGGGTACTTTGTATTTTCTATGGGTACTTGTTTTTTTCTGTGTGTACTTCGCGAAGTTTTTTTGGTGGCTGGCAAAGCGACATTCATTTTGCTTTGATGTGGATGCTCCCATTTTTATTATGGGCGGTATATTTCTGTTTACCATTCCAGGCAACTAAATGTATTTTGAACCTATTAAAACATAATATACTTTACACTTTAAGAAAATTTTGTTTGTTTTGCATGCAATGTTCCACACGTTTATTAATTAGGAGTATCAAATAGTGATTATTACATCCTGGCATAGATTATGTTAATGTCTACACAGGACCATACTATTTTCGGGGGTGCTAGGACATATTGTTCAGACTTCCGTCAACATTTCCGTAGCGATATATGGTAAATCCCTTCCTCGCTGAATGTTAATTACTCCTTTGTATTAAAAAAAGCCCGTAATCTAAAGCGAGGGTTCATTGCCAATGTTGGGGAAAAATTGCATTGCTGTTTGCTGCCCTCCTACCAACCGCGAACGTTCATCACATGCAGTTTACGTAGGAAATATGGACAATATGCCGTTTCAGTAAATAACCTGACATCTAAAACCTGACATCTAAAATTGTTGAAAATACAAAGTACCCATAGAAAATACAAAGTGGAATAAAAAATGCTAAGTGTACCTATGGGCCTTCGTAAAGACCAGCTTCTGAAAGCTAATATTTGGGAGAAACCAACTTGCCTATGCGGGGATAGCTTGGTGCAGTGCAGGGTTAGTGCGTGCGGTGTTGAAAATAGGTCATTTTTCTTCACGTAGTAACTCAAAATTTCTTAAAGATATCAAACTCCGCATAGAATGTGTGTGTAGGTAGCAGTGTTGTTCACATTTGTGTGGATTTTCGTGGCCATAGAAGCAATAATATTCGTGCGATGGCCATCGGCGCAGAGAGTGTCAGTCGGAGAGACGACGTTTTCAAGGCGCCGCCATTTTTTTCCTGCTGTCCAGAGGCATGAAGGACGTAACTTTCCGGTGAGTTTTCGACACGTAATCGAGTTTGTTTCACTCAAGCTACAGTCAAAGCACGCATATATAGTTTGTAGACATTATGTGATAGATTTTCTTTGTCTTGTACCTCGTAAATAGACGGCGAATTTAGAACATTTTCTTGTTATGTTATTGGGTGGCGGTGGGAGGGGGGCGCACCAACATGTTTCCAGTTGCAGTTTTGTTTTATAATTCATACCATTTTGGGGAAAGAAGGTTTTGCCGTATCCCGATCTCGAATCAGCCACATGTTGCGTACTTTATACACTCCTAATTTAGTTTATTTCTCTGGGTTTAAATTCATTTATTGACTGTGGTAGCACAAATTTTATTGTGTTCATATATTTTGTATTCATTACATAAGAAACTCACTAGCCATGGGGTAAATTCTTTCAGGGTTCAGAATAAAACAAATATTGTCTCTAGGATTTATTATGGTGATTTCAGCTGGGTGATTTCATTATTGCTTGTGTGTAGGACCTTTTTTTAAGTACCATGTATGGAATTCATTAATTTTTTTATGTATGTTCATTTTTTTATGTATGTTCAATTATTCATTTCCTTCTGTAATTTATCTGATTTATAGGCTAGACGAAGATGGACTTCCCACATCAAGATGTACATTCCAGTCCCTCACAAACTGGGATGTCCTGGAAATGTTCGCTACACGCAAACATACTTATGCCCTCACACCTGTAAAAAGATCCAAGCTAAGGAGACTCCTATGGCGGAGCTCCGTCACGTCGCGCTGTACAAATAGGTGAGCTGAATGAAATCACTTACACGCTATTTCACTCAAGTCAGTGACTTTGTATTATGTTGAAATAATGTGTCTTTTATTGCTAAATACATGTATGTCTTTTGTTTCTGTATCTCCAACAGAGAGCAGTGAATCCAGCGACGAGGAGACACCTCTGGCGCAGCTTCGCCATCCCAGAAGTGGCCCACGATGTGGGTTCGCCATCGCATCGGCACTATAGACAGGTTTGACTGTACTTCCCTTTCCAAAGTGCTGATGTCACATTGCTGTGTTTTCTGAATTAACTTACTTAATAATGACAACCAACTATACCCTTTTTGTGGCTTTGATTTCTGTAGGTCACGAGGACCCATGCAGCTCCAGCGAAGACTTCGGTGAAGACGACATGCCGTTGGCACACCTTGCATATAGGGAAGGAGGCACCTGTTACAAAATGCCATGTTTAGATTTATCAGTATATGTGCACTAGGGTTATTAAGACCACTGTCACTGATTTCTGCAATAGAGCATACTTATATCACATTGGAAGTGCAATTTGATGCCTCAAGTTCCATTGAAAGTTGTTTTTTGCGTAGACAGAAAGTGTCTCATGTGGGGTGGGGTGGGGGGCGGTTAGTACAAAATGCCAATTTCAAGTTCAGCTATCTCTGTTTCTGTGTACAATAGGCTTATTATTGCTATAGATTAATGAAATATAGCATAACAGTACATTGTGGGTGCCTCTACTTGTATTGAAAGTTGTCTTTTGGGTTTACAGAAAGTGTCTCATGTTGTCATAGCCTAAGGCCTAAGCCTGGGGGGGGGGCAGTTTGAAAAAAAAGCCATCTTCAAGTGTAATGTTCTCTATTTATCTATATAGTAAGTTCATTTGAGCATTATGTGAGTAGAATATAGTATTATGCCACACTGTGAGTGAAAATGTGAGCCTACAGGGCCATTAGAAGTGCCTTTTTACATTGTTCAAAAGTGGCTCGTGGCAGGTGGGGGGGGGGCGTTTGTGAAAAGTGACATTTCAAAGTGTACCTTTCTCAGGATATGTATACTATATGTTTGTTTGTGCATTATGTTAGCAAAATGTAGCACTATGCCACACTGCCAGTGAAAATCTGAGCCTCCAGGGCCATCAGAAGTGCAATTTTAAGTTTGTCAAAAGTGGCTCATGTTGCATTGTTACAGGTGGGGAGGGGGGCGTTTTTAACAAAATGCCAGTTTTAGGCATTCTTTTCTCAGGTTTTATGCTACTTTGTCTTATTGTTATCAATCACATTTGATATGTACTATGTAGTGACATTGTAAGTGAAATATTGAAGTTCTTAATGTTTTGGAAGTGGTGTTTTGAGTTGGCTAAAGTGGCTCATGTTGCATTATTTTTGTGGGGAGGGGGGCATGTGGGAACAAATGTCAATATTGGATATAGCTTATATCTGGAAATGCTCATGATGTTAAGCAAGTTTGCTTTGATTTTGATAGCACTAATATAGGAAATGTTGTATTAGGCCTTTTTGAGATTGTCGGGGATGGGAGGTATGAGATATGAAGGGACGAACATGTCAGAAAAGCATTTTTGCGAAATTTGACACTTTCATAAATTTGCATAAATTACAAAAATCGAAAGGTGAATTTGAAATTTTTTTATCATTTCATGCATTTGGAACAAAAACACATCTTTTGAGTCCAAAACCAGCCCTGTAGACCAAGAAATAAGAAATTTCATTTTGCCACCCTGTTTTTAGCTAGAATTTGTATCAGTTTTTAACCAATGTCACTAATTGCAGGTACAATGTATTAAGTATGACATGACTGACAAGGTCAGTACTGTGTATATGGCATGACCCTATTAAGTTTATTGCATATCTGCAAGAAGAAACCTGCACAATACTTAGTTTTTAGATTATTGGGTCATTTACACCCTATATTTGAGCATGTTTTCTGCCATTTTTGAAGCCAAATTTGTGACTTTTTCCCATTTTCAACATCAATAAAAAGAACTTCCCAACATCGCACGTCTCTGAAATTTTCTGTGGTTATTTACCTTGGTAAGTACTACCAGCATCTAATACCTGAAGTGTCAATGATACTTATTTCTGAAGAAATGTGCCCTCAAAAATGCTTCCCAGGAATTTTTCACTTTGGCCTCCCTACTGTTGTAACTGATGTTGTAACTGATGTTGTAACTGTTGTTCTTACAAGCACAGCTGTGTGTGGTTGACCACGGTACAGCCGGCCCAGTCAGGTGTAACCGGTGTAAGGCCTACATGTGCCCCTTTATGCAGTTTGTGGAAGGTGGTCGGAGGTTCATGTGCAGTTTCTGTAGCTGTGTCACTGATGGTAAGAAATCTGTCAACACTACAGTACTGTAAACCTGGTAAATGTTGGCATTAGTTTTAGTTTCATCATTTTTACAGTGATCTCTGTACCATCAATTCTAGATACAGTCAAACCTGCCCCTCTGGCCACCTCTTTAAGCCAGCCACCTTCTATCAACAACAGCCTTGCCCTAGTCGCAAATCTTTTTTGGCCATAGGCATTAGCATCAAGAATCCAAGAAGGCCACCTGCCCAAGAAGACCTCTTTACCTCGGTCCCTGTGTGGCCATCTTGGGCAGGTTTGACTGTAGGTGCTTTAGGTGCTTAATTTCAGTACAAAAGTCAAGTATGTAGCTAGTCTTCCTGGAGTTAGACATACATCATACAAACTACTTCAAAATTGAAACATTATTGTACATTTTGTACTAGTACTTGTTTGAAAGATTATGCTTTCCTGCAAGCCCCTTCCTCTCCACCCCCCCCCCCCCCACGTACAAGTACATTTCTAACCCCCTCCTGTCTCCCCCCCTGTAGTCCCAGACACGTACTTTGCCCACCTGGACCACACCGGGCGGAGGATAGACGTGTACCAGAGGCCGGAGCTCGCCTGTGGGTCGTACGAGTTTATCGCTACTCTAGATTACTGCAAGGTAAGTTACAATGTATCATATCCAGAACCGTGCTTGTCTAGTTCTATACCTGAATGGGTTAGGATCAGTATGGTTCTGGATAGTCTCTATCATATCCAGAACTGAGTCTATCTAGTTCTATGCCTGAATGGGTTAGGGTTAGGATCAGGCACGGTTCTGGATAGTTTCTATTATATCCAAAACCTTGCCTGTCTAGTTCTATGTCTGAATGGGTTAGGGTTAGGATCTGGCATGGTTCTGAATAGTCTCTATTGCATCCAGAACTGTGTCTATCTAGTTCTATCTCAGAATTCAGTAGGGTTAGGATCAGGCACGGTTCTGGATAGTCTCTAGATAGAATCAAAGAATGTAGATTTGCCTCATGCATGGTTCTGGATATGCAGCATGGACTATCCAGAACCATGGCTGAGCATGGTCCTGAATAAAGCATGGTTCTAGATTTAACAATTTCTGGGTGTGAGGTGGATTTCTTTTTTTTTCTTTAGTTTTTTTGTTTGATGCCTGGTGATGATTTCTGCTATAACACAGGCCCTCAAAGCAAAATACACTGGGGACAAGGTTTCCTTTTTTCTTTCTTTTTTCTCTTTTTTGTTTATTTGAATGCTGGTTTTGTTCCTGCTATAGCAAAGATCCGTGCCTGTGCAGCCTGTGTCTCAGGCAGGAGACGGCTCGGCGGAGAGCGATGTTGTAAGGACTCGATCCTCGTCGCAAACTTTCCGCTTCTAACGTTAACAGTGACATGAGTTCATAACAGCCATGCCTGTGCCGTGCACTAACCATGCAGCTGTTCCATGCTTAAAACTTGTGTCAGTTTTGTTACAATAACTTTCAGTTGTTGATATCAAAATTAGTACAGAATTTTTCCAAGAGGATTCAGTACTTTTGAGATCAGAGTTACAAAGTCTTTCTGATGAAATTTTTTGTAACAGTTAAAAAGGTTCCTTTTTTGTAACAGTTAAAATGTAGGATTCCAACTGTTTGGATAATATTAGATGAAAATATGCTTTGCTCAAGTCAAGCCTTGTGACTGGAAGCAGCAAACCTTTGCATTGGTTCTGATCTGGGAATGAACATGAAATCCAACTGCTGATGTTCATTTAATTCCAAAAAGATCACTGCTACGTTGTGCCATCGAATTTTCCTTATTATGGTCCCCGTTACTCATTATGGTCATTCTAAAATCTTACATTTTCTCCTGTTTTCAACAAACACTAGGCATTACATGTCAGCAAACCCAAGCATGATGACAACGCAAGCTGAATGGCTACTTCACACATTACATTGCATGCATACGCTACTTAAAAAAAAATTATCATTAACATGTGTTTCTCTTTTCTGTGTTACCTTTATGAATTTTGTGGGGTTTTTTCCCGTTTCCAGAATAACCAGCCCCCGAATCCGCCTGCGTTCATCTTCATGATCGAAGCCTCCTACAACAGTGTGAAGAACGGCATGTTACCACTGCTCACTAAACACCTGAAGGGGCTGCTGGACACCTTACCTAGGTACGCAGTGGTACAGTCCAGAAACATACTTTCTATGCTGTAGTTCTGGATCGTACCACTCATTTGTAGGGGTGTTTGTTCAATTTTATATAATCATAATGATGCAATGAAACTGCTTACTTGACATATCATCTACGTACACACAGACCCTATGGTGAAGTGGTCTAGCCCAAAAACTTACCTTTCTTGTCCTTGTTTCTAGAAATGTCAGAGAATGAAGAATAAGGCAATGGACTGATGTTTTTATTTTTCTCCTAGGGAAGACGGCCAGGATGAATCTTCCATAAGAGTGGGTTTTGTGACCTTCAACAAAGTGCTGCACTTCTACAACGTCAAGGTCAGTCAATGTGGACTCCTAGCATCTTAACAGATCAAAAAGTACTGATGTTAACCCTCATACATATGTTTGGAAGCACTTTTGTTTTGCAAAATTATATGTTAAGTCCAGTTTTGGTAGCAGGGTGGTCTTGTGGTTTGGGTTCTTGAATCCAAACCTTTCATAATCAAATACATTCTGGTTTGATCAATTTTTTTGATAACTTTTGATTCTAAACCCAGCATTGCTCTCCCCCCCAGGGTACCCTGGCCCAGCCGCAGATGTTGGTTGTTTCCGACGTGGCCGATGTTTTCCTGCCACTGTTAGACGGTTTCCTGGTCACGGTACAGGAGGCACGGGCAGTCATAGATAGGTGGGGAGAAATTAGACCTGACTAGGGTGTAGAGAGTTGTTAATACCTGAATCAGATGTACATGTGTTTTCTCCTTAATGTAAGCAGTGGAACATGTCCTGGGTAGTCATGGATAGGTAAGCAGATCTGACTAGGGTGTAGGGAGTTGTTCATTCCTGATGTACACATGTTTTCTCCTTTCCTGGGCAGTCATAGATGGGTAAGGAGAAATTAGACCTGACTGGGGTGTAGAGAGTTAGTAATACCTGATGCACATGTGTTTTCTCCTTAACATAAGTAAGGAGAGGAGCAGTCATAGATGGTAGGGGGAAATCACAGCTACCTGTGAGGGAGAAATTTGATAGTACATGCATTTTCTCCTAAACCAAACACGCACAGAATAAATCGAGTGAGAGTTAGTTACATGTGTATGAAAAAGGGTTTCACCTAAGTGTGTTGAGAGAAAGCTAAGTACAGTTCTGAATGAATGAATGCTGAAAGTGACCCCATGACTGATGGAATTGTACTTTCTCCCCAGTTTGTTGGAACAGATCCCCCAGATGTTCTCAGACACGAGGGAAACAGAGATCTGCCTGGGACCAGTGGTGCAGGCTGGGCTGGAGGCGCTCAAGGTACCGGACAAGTCAGTTATTCCATCATTTAACCAACCTAACAGTTACTCATGTAACTGGATAGGTTCTGAAAATGATCAGACTTTTTGTCAGGGACTGAGTGATCTCTGAGTAAGGCTTATTACTCTGATGAAGGCAGCAGAGCAAAGTAAAAGTAGTTTTGTTTAGCAAAGAAAACTTTGTTGAGTATCACTTTTTTGTTCCCATGGAAGCATGCTAAGCAGGAAACCGTTTATTTGTTGTTGACTGTTTGTTTGTATGTTTAGGCAGCAGACTGCAGAAGAGATGTTTATTGTTTGTTTGTTTGTCCAGGCAGCGGACTGTGCAGGGAAGCTGTTTGTTATTGACTTGTTTGTTTGTTTATTTCTCCAGGCGGCAGACTGTGCGGGGAAGCTGTTTGTGTTCCAGACGTCGTTGCCGCTGGCAGAGGCTCCTGGGAAACTGAAGAACAGAGACGACAGGAAACTTCTGGGGACAGACAAGGAGAAGGTGGGAACATCAGGCTATCCTCACAAGTTGTGAAACTAAAACCCCCCAATGTGAACCAGTCAGTCATCAAAACAGTTACCACTTGAAATCTGACTATTAAAACAAGAATGTAGTGTCAAATGGCTGAATGGCAAGGTGAGCAGACACGAGACCGAGAAGTCACAGATTTATTTCCTGGCTGGACATCCTCACTCCACCCAGGTGTAAAATGTGTACCTGACTTTGGTTGGGGAGGTAAAAGGCGGTGGAAGGAGAGGGATGGGCTCTGCCTTCTAATACCGTGCCCTAGACACAGTGGATCAAAAACACACTGCCCCTATGGTCTCAAAAATGCTATGGGACAAAAATACAATGGGACAAAAGTGCTGTGAGACTTAAGTTTTACCTTTTTGTCCTCCAGACCCTGTTCCAGCCGCAGATGAGTTTTTACCAGACCCTGGGGAAGGACTGTGTAGCTCAGGGCTGCTGTGTCGACATTTTCCTGTTCCCTAACCAGTACGTGGACGTGGCCACCGTGTCCGAGGTCTGCAAGCTCACCGGCGGACAGCTCTACAAGTACAACTTCTTCACGGTAGGTCACCCCCACCGCAGGATAGTGGTATGGTCCATCCCCACAGGATAATGGTCCATTCCACCCCTGCAGGAGAATGGTACATTCCACCCCTGCAGGAGAATGGTACATTCCACCCCTGCAGGACAGTGGTACAGTCCAATCTGTAGGACAAGAATGAGTCCCTTCATTTTAGCACAAGTCCATAGGTGGAATAAAAAAGATTCAGTTTCCACTAAACACAGATTTCTTCATATAGAATGATGTAGGAAATACGAGACAACAAGTTATACTCCGTTCATCATAATTTAACATCATGATTTTTCACAGTTTACATGCTATTTCTTTATATACCATTTCTTACCTTGTTCCCTGCATAGACCTCTCATCAAGCATACAGTTTTGGAAACCTAATTTTGATTTTTAATGTCTTTTATCTGTCAAGAAATAATTTTCTCCATCTCATTTCAGCCTATCCTGTAGCAGCACCTATCATAACTGTCCCTCTAACTTCTCCCAGTTCTAACCTATCTGACTGTGCATGGATGTTTTTTGTTGGTTTTTGTTTCATGTGCCGCCGTTCCTACCTTTGTGCAAAAATAGACGGAACAAACCGGTCAACACCATAACCCTATGGAGGTAACGTATTATCAGTAAAGTCATGATTCCACCCCCCTCCCACCCCTCCCTTTTAACATTACAGGTTTATAATCCCACTAATACAAGACACTAATCAGAAACTAGTATAACCTTGATCACATCCAGGTTATATCTCATTATATGGGTATCAGACTTCAACTTCAAGGGACAGTTTTGTATTCATATTCAGTGCAAATCAAATATTCTGTTTTTTTTTTTAACTATTTGACAGAGGAGGAAAATCAGGTTCAGAAAAAAAGCAATCATTTTGTTCAAGTCAGTAATACAAAATTTTGATGACACGGGCTGATCCCTTGACTTGAGTAATCACCTTTGCAACAATGAAATCTCTTGATTCTAGACATCCCAATATAGGAATTGATACACTTTCCCTGTATATCCTGGTGCTCTAATACTTCTGGGTTTAAGGTTGCTTGCGCAAATGTTGATGGACACCATGAGTTAAAACTTACCAGGAGAGTAAAAGCTGAATATACATAAGGGAAAGATGTTTTGAAAGCTAATACTGTTCTGGTGACGTGGAATTCTGGTAAGAAGAAAATGCAGAATGAGATTTCTTGTGGTGGGACCAGTGTAAAAAAAAGGGTAAGGAATGCAATGTCTACTCACACGGACACCTGTGATTGGTCAACTTATGATTGGTCAACTTATGGTGATCTGTGGTTGGTTGACTTCTAGCGATGGTTACCTGTGATTGGTCAGTAAATGTCCAACCATGTTTCTGTGATGGGCTGATGCATGGTAACCTGTGATTGGCCAGCGGTTAATGTTGCTTGTCTGTGATTGGTTACCAGGCGGTGAATGACGGTGAGCGGTTTATCCAGGACCTGACGCAGGACATCCAGCGACCAATCGTGTTCGACGCCATCATGAGAGTCCGGACTAGCACGGGTGAGGACTGAAATGCTTGTGGTTCTGTTTTTATGGTGACCAGCAAGTTTCCATCACAAATTCATGACTCTACCTACATGCGTTTCCAGTGTATCACTACTGTACAGTACTTGTCTACATACAGAAATGTTTCAATTGCAAACTCAAATCATTACAAACACTTTTATTCCCTCTCACTGGAAAATAAAACATTTCACTTATCAAGATACAAGTTAAAACTTTTATTGTAATTTATGTCCTCATTTTTACATTTTCTTGACAAATTTTTATACATGTCTGTAATTTCTGACCCTGATCCTTGTTGGTACCTGCAGATGATTTAATAATTGATTGATTAATCGATCGATCGTTGTTTCCCTGACAGGTTTCCGGCCGACAGACTTCCTGGGAAACTTCTACATGTCCAACACGACAGACGTGGAGCTGGCAGCCATGGACTGTGACAAGGCCGTCGCCGTCGACTTCAAACATGACGACAAGCTCAGCGAAGAGCTCGGGGCTTATGTTCAGGTGAGTTGTGCTTTTGGATCACATAGTTTGGGGTTCAAATCTCGCCCCAACTCTAGAGACAAGCTCAGCGAAAAGCAGGTCACATTAACTACGGAGGGCGTGTGACTGACGACTGGGACAGACGCACGATGATGAACATCTTGCAGGACTTCTACGGAAACAAGGTCCTGAGTGAGACTCACGTCTTCTCTCCATCAGGAGTCTACCACCAGCTCAGTCCTGAGGCAGATCATGGCGTAAGTTTTGTAGTACACATTAGGGAAAAATTGTTACTCAAGCAACTGCATAATTTTGAAAACTGTCAGACATTTCAAATAGCATCCACTACTGTAACTTTGACTTTGTCTTCAGACTGTGTCAACTTCCAGGTTGCTCTGTCCAGGGTGTCCAAGTCTTTTGATTACATCAGAATCTTGTCATTCACCATTTTTTACTAAACTTTTAGTATTATAATTGAAAAAAAATATGTGTAATTTACTACATATAATAATTATGAAAAATTAGGTCTAGAAATGGTAGATCATTGAATCATTGCAATTCTTTTCAATTTTTGGAGGCTCCCCAATTTTTTTGTGTTTTTCTTGCATCAACCTTGTTATACCCCTTTCTTCTTTTTGTATTATTTTGAAATAATGTAACATTTAGTTAGAGTAGAAAAATGAATGAATGAAACACTGTACCTTTGTAAAGGAAATAACTAAAATCAGAAGAATGTGAGAATTAATGTTGACCTTCTGTCCCCAGACCTACATGGCGTACATCAAGAGCCTCCCCATCAACGACCCCACGGAGATCTTTGGTCTCCATGACAACGCCAACATCACGTTTGCGCAGAACGAGACGTTCACCATCCTGGGTGACCTGGTCAGCATGCAGCCCAAAACATCCAGCAGCACCGGCAAGTCACGCGAAGAGGTCAGTGGAAATCTTTTCCTTTCCTCATGTAAAATTCTGCAATGAAATTGGATTGAGGTGTTGAAAAACTCATTCTTTCCTGGTGGAACTCGCTGTCACCAAGTACAGTAATTACACCAAGTACTGCAAGATTCTGTATGAACAACTATGAAAGAGGTGCTAGTGTCACGGAATTGAAAAGAAACCTACAGTGGGTGTCACTGGAAGACAGAAGAAAGATGTCCAGACTATGCATGATGTACAAAAGGACTAATAAACTGGTGGATGTCCCAACTACTAAGTACCTAATACCAGCCCAGAAGAGAACAAGAAATAGCCATGCCTTCAAGTACCAGAGTTATCAACCAAGGATTGAGGTGTTCAAGAATTCATTCTTTCCTAGAACTATTGCAGTGTGGAACTCACTGTCACCAAGTACAATAGGGGCATTGTCACTAGATAGCTTTAAACAAAGTCTAGAGCTAGAAATTCAAGGGTTAGGTGTAACAAGTCGATCGGTATAATATAACAAGCTGCCGCCGCGCCGCGTGCCTGCGAAGCCGGCTATACAGAAACAGTAGGGGCATTATCATTAGAGATAGCTTTAAAAAATGTTCAGAGTTAGTTGTTCAAGGGTTAGGTGTTACAAGTCCTTCGGCGTAATGACCAGCTGCCACAGTGCCGCGTGCCTCCAAAGCTGGTGTGTTACGCCGAAAGTATGACCTCCACAGGATTCCCAAAATTGCGTCATTCCAAACCAGGCATATTATGTGCCAGGTGGGACAAAATTTTGCCAAAATTTTAATGATATACCAGACAGTACAATGATGTCATGTATGTCAAAGTTTTTCCAAAACATGAATTCAAAATAAAATTCAAATTTCAGACTTGAATAATAACATTGGGTGTGAAGAAGTAGAAAGAGAGCTGTTGAACATATACTTACAGGAGTCCAGATCTATTCAAGGCTTCATGATCACTATGTTTTCTTCAAGGCATGTAAAAATCTGATTGGTTGTTCCTACAGAACATGTTAATCTGATTGGTTGTTCCTACAGAACATGTTAATCTGATTGGTTGTTCCTACAGAACATGTTAATCTGATTAGTTCTTCCTACAGAACATGTTAATCTGATTGGTTGTTCCTGCAGAACATATTAATCTGATTGGTTTTTCCTACAGAACATGTTAATCTGATTGGTTGTTCCTGCAGAACATGTTAATCTGATTGGTTGTTCCTGCAGAACATGTTAATCTGATTGGTTCTTCCTACAGAACATGTTAATCTGATTAGTTCTTCCTACAGAACATGTTAATCTGATTGGTTGTTTGTTTAGGTAATGGAGGACACGGCGCGGGGTATCCTGGAGAAGGTACCGCCGCCCGTACCGGTGGGACCGGTCATGGAGAAGTACCCGGTCATGTACGAGGAGTCCATGAACACGGTCGTCGTACAGGAGGTCATCAGGTATGCATCAACCTTGGCCTTTCAACTTTAAACTACTGTTTCCATTTTTGATTCTTGTAACCACATGTTTGAGAACAAATGTCAAATTGGACTTTATAAATGAGATACTAGGAGTATAGTCATATGTGACAGCATAACAGTGATGTTAGTTTTCATTTTCCTGAAAAATTATCATTCTAGTATGCTAATAGTAATAGCTATCCTATTCCTGGAAAATTTCTTTTTTTTTTCATTAACATTCAGACATTTCTCAGAAAATCTTGTCTCCCAGGTACAGTCTTATGAAATCAATTTTTGTATTATGTCAAGAAGTTTAACTTTTATGTTCTAGCTACTTGCAGTTTAAAAAAAAGCAAAAAAATTCAATGTAACAGTTCTATTTTCCTTTTGAGCCAGTCTTTTCTTACCTGTATTGAGGTTTAACCTAGTTTTCTCTTGTTACAGGTACAACCGTCTGCTGAACACCGTCCGTCAGACACTGAACGACCTTCTGAAGGCACTGAAGGGTCTGGTGGTGATGTCAGGAGAGCTGGAGGGCATGGCTAACTCACTCTACATCAACCAGGTTCCTACTATGTGGGCAGGCAAGGTGTGCAAAAATATGTATATTATGTTGTATGTGTATGAAATAGCTTAGAGTTTAAGCAAAATTTTTGCTGTGGGTTCGTGTGTCTCCGCACAGATCTGGAGTAGGTTGACAGCACATGAATGGGGAAGATTGACAGGCAGAATGACATGAGGACACAGGAAATGGGTTGGATGAATTTGAAGGTCACAGAAACCCAGAATTCTTCCTGGAAGTCAGATATCTGCAATTATTGTGTTCACCTTCACAGAAGAAAACATATTGTTTTTGCTCAGTTTCTTCCTCTTCCACCTCTTCTTCAAACAAATATGGTCAATGACCTGAACCAGGCGTCTGTCACCATGGTAACTAGTGTTGGGTTACATCATGTTGTTGCAATTTTATAGCAGGAGGGATTTAGACTCCTGTCACCATATATACGAATGTGCTTGAGTAAGAATTAATTTCTTGTTCTCTTTACTCCACAGGCTTACCCATCCCTGAAGCCGCTTGCATCCTGGGTAGTTGATCTAGTGACGCGTATGGAGTTCATCCACGAGTGGATCGACCACGGGATCCCTACGATCTTCTGGATCTCCGGATTCTTCTTCCCACAAGCCTTCCTGACGGGCACGCTGCAGAACTATGCCAGGTCACAGGTCATCTCCATAGATACCATCACCTTCGACTTCCAGGTAAGGATGGAACAGTTTTAAGCACCTGCAAACCTGTTTCTAACCATAAGAATATAAACTTATTTGTGATATCAAGAATTATTTGATACCTTGTCCTTTCTGTAATAAATTACTTGTTTAATGCATGGACTACATTTTATCATAATTCATAGTAGCAAAATTTTATGGTCTGAGAAAAATTGAGGTGTTCACTCAACTATATGTTCACAGTGGCGGCAGTTGCAGAATAAAGAACATTAATGCTAAGTTTGTTGTACAGAAATGACTTTGAAAACTGAGAACACAAAAGTACTGTGAAAAAATTCAGGAATTACAGTTTGTATTCATAAGGCACTCCCCCCCAAAAAACGAAGTGAAACCCGTCAGTAATGTACGTAGAAACATCAGGTAGATAATTTTGTAGACTAGCCTTTTTTTTACTTCTTTACGTTGTAATGGTGTCTTCTCTTTCTATTAGCCTTTGGGTATGATTTGAGATGAATAAATTGAATGAGACTTTAAACTTAAACTTTTCCTTATGAAAAACTTAAACTGTTCTCCAACTCAAAATTTGACTCACCAGAAATTTTTGACTGAATCACTCAGTCTTCCGCAGCTATCTGACCCAAATGCTGTGGACACGTGATTTTTCCCATGTGTGACGTCAGCAAAGGGTCAAAGGTTGTCTGAAGACGATATCACCCCCCGTCCCGGTTGAGCGATGGTTGAAGTGCCCTGTCATGTATATAACTGTTACTGTACAGCATTTGGGTCAGATGGCTGAGGAAGACTGAGTGATTCAGTCAAAAATTTCTGGTGAGTCAAATTTTGAGTTGGAGAACAGTTTAAGTTTTTCATAATGAAATTACCAACTCAGATGAACTTTCATGTTAAACTTTTCCTGACCACCAGGTGATGCGTGAGTCCATCTCGGAGTTGAAAGAGCGTCCGGAACACGGCGTGTACATCCGGGGGCTGTTCCTCGAGGGAGCGCGCTGGGACTCGGTCGGCTTCCAGCTGGCAGAGTCCAACCCGAAGGAGCTGTACACGGACATGCCCGTCATGTGGCTCAAACCCATGCCTAACCGCAAGGCACCGACAAGCGGGATCTACCTGTGTCCTGTGTACAAGACTCTACAGAGAGCAGGTGAGACATCTTTATAACTTGAGTTGATAGTAAAATGTTGAACTTTATTCCAACACACAATTTATAGAGAGATGAAATTTTCAGCGACCACACTGTCTCTAAAAGACCGATGCAATAGCTCAATTGGTAGAGTGCTCGCTTTGTAACCGGGAGGTGGTGAGTTCAAATCCCGGCCAGGTCATAACAAAGACTTTAAAAATGGTACACACTTCTTTCTCTGCTTATCACTCAGCACGTATGACACAGTAGATTTCTCCCCAACATTTGGCAACTAAATGCAACAGTTCAGACTCCATTAGTACATGCACACACTGTGCCATTGTGCACTGGGATAGACCCATCCAGGCAGAGACAAATTCTCAATCAATTCAGGTTGTTAATGTACAATCAATCAAGCTTCATTATAGTCAAAGTTTAAGCCTCTGAATGTTGCTCTCACATGAAGCCTTACACATGAAGCCATATACAAGTTACACAAACTCATGACATTCTTCCATCTAGACAAACTTTGCACTTTCTCCACAATTCACCATTTAAGCTGAATCTTGATGACTTGTACAGATGCTGATATTACCATGTGCATGAGCCAACCCTAAACATAAGGGGTTGGTGGTGTAGCCAATGTGGGTGACATGCGCATACGCTAGAAACACCATAGATCCATACCAGTGGTGATTCTCTTATGAGGGATTCAATGATTTTGTGACTTGATAAAGTAAGCAAGTAGCTAGACAATAAATCTTATAATGTTAACCTAAAACCAACCCAAAACATGCCATTTTAGAAAACAAATAAACAAAACAATAAGTAACAGTACCTACTGTTGTTGCAGATATGCCTATCAATAGTGAAATGTGTACTTTGCAACCTGTCACTCTTTTTAAGCTAAAAAAAAAAACATAAGTTTCAAATAAATGAGAACACAGAAACATCACTCAAACATACAATCATTCATCCGGGCTTAACACTAGGATAGGTATTGCATCATCAAACAAGTGCACACAAATAGTGTGGAATGTAAACAGCCTTGGAAAGCTCTACATGAGGAGACATCAGTACACAGCATTAGCTAGCAGCAGGCATGATTGTGACCTTGATGACAGATTTAAAGACACACGATGATTTGGTAAATGCACGAGTTGCTAAAATTACTAGCAGTAATAAGTGTCCAGTGTTACTCATCTTGTCTGGTCATTGACAGTGTATACACCACAATGTTTTCTCTTGAATAATAATGAACTTCATTTTTGTGCATAATATATGTACATCGCAGCAGTGTGGAATAGCATTACCCTCTGCCCTTGACAGGAACCTGTAGTGTTCATGCTGCAAATCATACCTTGCATGTAGCTGTGTCCTGTACTACATTCATGGCATATATAGCAAATATCCATCTTTGTTTGGGCTCCAATAAGGCCAAGGAAAAAAAATGTTGTGTTTCCTGTTTCGGTCCTGAAAAAATTAGGGTCGGTAGGTAGGGATTATCTTATTTTATTTTTATTTTTTATTTTTTTTAAACTTTGCTGATTGCTATGTTTATATATATAGGCAGAACATGATGAAAAATCGATTGTGCAATATATTTCTTCACTCAGGTACTCAGGTGTCAGAAGCTCAGACTAGTATTTTTCAATCTGCAGATACAAATGGAGCCATTTCCTGCAACTTCAGGTTTTGTTCTTCTGCAAAATATGGAAAAAAATCTTGAAGCAAAAGCTATTCTTGCATGCAAACACCATCATTACATATGCTTCTGATGCCATCTTGCCAGCTTTGGTTATTTTCACCTACTGTCCTGGAGATAAGATACAAGCAGGTAGGTACTAAGGTTAGAGTACACTACACTTCAACCATGTACAAAAAATAAACCAGCCAACAATGCAGGACACGAACTGCCAGAAAGAAATTTTAATATTTGGACCACACATTCAGAAAATACTGCTGCATTCTGAATTTGAAAAAAAAAGAAAAAAAACTTCTATTATATAAATCTAAAGAAAAAAAAATATCAATCTGCACAAAATTTTGATTGGTTTCTATCCCTTTGTTTGGGCCAAGGAAAAAAAAATGTTGTGTTTCCTGTTTCAGTCCAGAAAAAATTAGGGTCGGTAGGTAGGGATTATCTTATTTTATTTTTATTTTTATTTTAGACTTTGCTGATTGCTGTGTTTATATAAGCAGAACATGATGAAAAATCGATTGTGCAATATTATATTTCATCACTCAGGACAGGTACTCAGGTGTCAGATCATGGAGCTTTAAACGGTCGATCAGCTCGAAGAACTTAACAGATGTCCCTAGCCCTTGCAGGGCTAAATTCAGATTCAGGTCCTGATTCAAGTCTACAGGTTTTCAGGGTTCTCCCAGGGATTTAGGGAGAAAAAAAGAAACAAAAAAGAATTCTAAAGACTAGAAAGGCCGACATTTGCTTTGGAGCAAATACAGCAATGGCTTCACCACATTTTACGACATGGCAGGGAAAGAATGAGAAACACAAGGGAAAACAATGCTTTACATTGATATAACTATAGTATGAAGTAACATACAACTAAGACTACAACAGTTGGATAGCTATTCCCTACATTATTGGTTAGGATTTTTAATTGCATAATGCAAACTGTTGATTTTCAAGAAAAAAAGAAGTGTTCATGCCCCGCATTCCAATGCTGGAGCAGGAAAGCTTGAAATACCTACCAAAACACTTGAATACAGACATACTGTCAGTATGGAATGGATCTGAGCAGGTATTAATTAAGTTAAGCCTGTTAAATTCCAACAGCCAATCAGCAAGGAGAATAGAGGAAAGCTGCATGCCTATTGGTTGATGCCCTGCATTCCATTGTGATGAGTCATGCCCAAATGTGGTAACACTGCACACTAACTCAGTAATACATTTGCTATAACACAGCCAAAAAACTCAAATAAAACCATTCTAAAAGCCTGTATCACAAAAATTTAAAAACGCCTAGGGGTATTTGCCCACTGTACCTCCATACCAAATTTCAGGACCTTAGGCCCTAAAATGAAGAAGCTGAATCCATTTAAAAAATGGCAGGAGAAGGAGAAGGAGAAGGAGAAGGAGGAGAAGAAACATCAGAAAAAGCAATATGGGTTCACCACCACTTTGTGGTGTGGTGAACCCATAAAAAAAAATTAATCTGCACAAAATTTTAATTGGTTTCTATCCCTTTGTTTGCCTAAAAATCGATAGTGTGATTGTATCAATTTGAAACCCAAAAAAATTAGCTAAATCGGCGATTTAAGGTTATTGCGCAATGGACGTGCCCTATGACCTTCAACCTTTGGGGGTCATGCAGGCGTCAACAGCGCCCTACCCCATGCCTTGCCAGTCCGTTTTCGTGGGCAAATTTCTGCTTTTTTAGAGGTTTTGCGACCTAAAAACTCACATCAGAGGAAAAATACACCACAGACGACATTTTCATGGTAAATATCGATAAATGGACCAGGCATTTTTTTGTCCCGTTGCCGATTTTGCTGATTTTCGCCATGTGCTTACAATTTGTTTACGTCGATAGCTACCTTTCCTGAGATGGGGTTTTGTGCGCGTGAAAAATTTGCACGTGAAAAACTTGCGCGTGAAGAATCTGCGCGTGAAGATATGCAAATTAGCTGACTCCCAAGGGATTTGAAAACTTTTTGCTGTTTTAAGCTTAAAAGTTGGAAAAAAGACAAGAAAATAAAAATCTAACATCATTTTGCTTGCATTCTAGACTACATACCCTTGTTTTGTCAATTTTTTTGTGATTTCAGGTTATTTTGAAAGGTAAAGTTTTCACGCGCAAAAAAGATTGAAATTTGCGCGTGAAAGAATTTGTTTAAGAAAGCATGAAATCAAACTTCTAGAATGGAGAAAAGCTTCAGATTGTTACATTTTACCATCCTAAACCTCATACTAGTAACTTTTCCATGTATTTCTTACAAATTCAAGTGATTTTGAAAAGGTCAGGTTTTATGGAAATTATGCAAATTAGCTTATTCCCAAGGGACCAACATTTTCAAACAAAAATTTTGGCTAACAGAGGGAAAATTATACCAGAGGACAACATTTTCCTGCATAAGAATTTGCTACTGCATACCATATTTTCTAACATATTTCTAAGACTTTTAACTTTCACGCGCAAATTTTTCACGCGCAAGTTTTTCACTCGCAAATTCTTCACGCGCAGAAAACCCGTTCCCCCTTTCCTCGTCCAGTTTTATGGGCAAATTTCCGCTTTTTTAGACGTTTTGGGACTAAAAGACCGACAAAGGGGGAAAAATAAATCATATACATTATTTTTATGAGAAATACTGCTATCATGGACCAGACATTTTTCTTTCGCGTTGCCGAATTTTTGCGGCCGCCGCATGCTGATGGTGCAGTACGGTAGGGAATTTTCTACGATTAGTTCGTAAATGTATCGGCTTTTTAACTTATTTTCGGAGTCGATGGCTTTGTTTTACAAACAAATCAGACAAATTATTAGCGTTGTTTAAACGCTAGCGGGGCACCCGATGTTCTGTAATGTTCTTCCTTGGTTCTCAGATTTGCCTGCTTGATTTTTTTAATGATTTCCAAAAAAATGCCATGACATTTTGGCACCAGCAGATGAAGTCCTTGACTTTGTTGCTACTGTAAATTTTTCTATTAATCCATGCAGTGATTTGATTGAAAGTTTAAATTTTAATTAAATTCATTGTCTGAATTGTGAACCAGCCCAGTTTCAGAACTTGAATTTGTATTTGGAGTATCAAGGGATGCCAGGAGGACTAAAATTGTTTTGCCTAGACTGCATTGCTATATTGAAATTCTGCAAAAATCTTTGAAAAAATTGGTGTGACCATAGCACAACATTGTAAACATTTTCTTAGCACGCCAATCGTTGCTTTCTATACACTGACTTGTCTTCAAGACGACATTGTGGATAATCCGGAGACCAGTCTATAGCAGAATGAAGGACCAGACTTTTGTTGGCAGATCTCAACCTGAGTGTGTAAAAGAAGATGAGGTGTGAGTATGTTTCCTTACACAAGACAACACTCCACATGCACTCGCAGTTCTGACTCTCTTTTGCCCAGTTCACTCTACTCTGAGGGTCGGCAAGCCTTTTTTAGGTGAGGAGCTATTTGACGTTAATCATCTTTAATTCCATGACAACTGACACTTAAAATTATTGATCGTATATTATTATTAGTTGAATGCCAAATTGCCCCCAAAATTGTCACTTTGGACCTCTATAACAAAAGTATCGGCCACTTCAATTCCACGTTTTTATCCTGAATTCATGTTAAGCATGACACTGAAAAATTTTTCATATTTAGTTGAATATGCCAAATTGCCCCAAAATTGTCGCTTTGGACCTATACACAGTTAAATTCTCCCGCCAAAAAGCTTTGAATTAACTCCACGTTGTTACCTCCGGGTAGGGATGTATATCCCGAGCGCGGAGGTTTTGTGAGGGAAGACGAAAATTGCGTTCGCACCCGTTTCTCGCGTTTGGGTGGACGGATATGTCTGGGACTTGGTATACGTTTTGCTGTTGGGCTGTAGATGGTGCACGTTGTTTTGGTTTTTTAGTATGTGTGTTTTAGTGCGTGAAAATGATGCGTTTAGACCGCCGATGGACACCCCTTTCAGTGTTGGTCGGGCCTCAGCTTTTGACCTTTGCATGTATAATCACCATTGAGGTCGCGACCACTGATCTGACCTTTCACACAGAGGGGTGTCAGCATTCTTTGAAACTGTTCAGATGTGAACCACATGTGCCGTCAATCAACGTCTCGTGCCTGGTGGGATCGCGCGGGTCGCAGCCAGCGAACTTCCGGGTGGGCCAATGGGTCAGGGGTCAACGCCCTCTTGCGCAATTTCGGATGTTTTCGGAATACCGTGGTATACTGTCTCAGACCTTCTCGGGACTCGGTGTATCTTCTGTTAATGGGCTGTAGATGGTGCAGGTTTTTTTTGTTTTATTGTATATGTGTTTTGGGGCGTAAGATTATTTGTACTTCCTTTTCGTGTCTCGGACACCCGTTACTGTGTTTGTTTACATTATCGCTGGTCGCTGAGGGTCGGGCAGCCAGATTCGCCACGGGATGCCTCCTGTCCTTTCTATTTTTGGGCTCCAGTCGGCTAGGGGGGATTAGTGATTTCACACATCATTTAGCCAATTACAAACATTTCGAAACTTTTCGAAAAAAATGGTATTCGCGCGAATTCACTAGTTAATTCAAAGAACAGTCCCAACATGCACCCAACATTCTGCAACATACATTACAATACCCGGAGGTACAAAATCTACGATTTTCCTTGTTACTCTCTTTGTATCGTATAGTGGAATGCCAAATTGCCCCAAAATTGTTGCTTTCGACCCGTAGACTTCTATATTCTCGTGCCAAAAAACTTTGTATCTTAGTTGGCCCTTTCAATGCCACGTTGTTATCCTGAATTAATGTAATTTTTTTTTTGTGTCCAGGAAGAATTTTTAATATTGTTTAGCCAAATTGCCCAAAAACTATCTTAGCCGGCCACATTATTTTCATTATAAAATATCCTCTTCAAAATTGTTGATTTGGACCTTTATTTGCACTTAAATTGTCTCACCAAAGTCCATTTTCCCCGCCCAAAAAAGCTAATTGGCACCCTCACCTGGTTAATTAATTGGATTAAGTTTTCCCGCCAAAAAACTTAGTATATACAGCACTCTAACCTTGAACTTGTGCCCCCCTCCCCACTCTTCCTGCCCACCTCCCACACTTCTTCCACAACTCAGAGTATGTTAGTTACACTGTTCTCGGACTTCTTCGCACATGTAGTCACCACACTCTGCTACACAAACACTTGGTTTATCGAGTGCAGTTTTTCCAACACTTAGACTTAGGAATAATCTCCGGCTCTCCTGGTCAGTCAATTGCACTGGTATACTGATGTGTCGAAGCATCAATGTCTCCGAAAAGACATCCCACGGGGAGTACACTTAGTGCATTGACCAACCAGGTGAGCGAGAGATTATTCTAAAGTCTAAGTGGTGGAAAAACTGCAAGCGTCGTTGGTTTGGGCCATACATAACGCGAGCCGTGACTGAGGGGTCTTTAGGCCACACCAATTTAATTTCTCGGTTAACGGATTCGCCGCTTCATTTTTTTCTGATTTGCAAATAAAAATAAAAATCCAGAATCAACTGGAAAATGCTCATATTGTGCCCTGAACAGTTGAAAACAGTCCTTTTCATCCTAGTTGTTACAGTTATTCCATCTTTCAATGCAATGGTATCATTAAAAGTTCAAAATTCATTGTTTAAATTTTGAACCAGCCTGGTGTGTTGACTTCATGGCTCCTATCGTACCATTTTGGGCAATAATAGGATGCCTAGGCCTGTTTTTATTTTTATTTTTTTCCAAGTGAGCTCCTGGTCCATTTCTCATCGTATTTATAGCCAAATTCTGGTCCCGCGCCGAAACCTCTATACCAACGCTAAACCAAAGTTCATTGTCGACATGGATTGCTGCTTCAACGCCCGACACCGTTCCAGTAACCCCGTGTCCGTTCGTAAAATGCTTGCAACCGCTCCAGCGAAGTTTGTGTGACGTTTGATCGCCGCCCGGGCAACACTGGTGAAGCAGCGGTGGTGCAGCGTTCAAGATTTCTGCGTTGGCCTAGCGGACCCAAGCGTCCACGAACTTGCGTCTAGCGATGCCAAACTTTGACTGGGCGTTGGTGGAGCGGGGGTGTACTTTGCCGGGGCGGAAAATTGCCCCCTCCTCACCGCTCGCAATATTTTGTGCAGCTCAAAACTTTCGGAGCGGTAGGAGGGCCCCTCCAGAAACATCAGCGGTGGCCGGGCGTACACGGCGTTGCTTTAACGGGGGCCAACTTCTGTTAACGGTGGTGAACGGTTTCGAGCGGTGATGAATTTTATTCACCGTTCAAGGAACGCTCCAGCAAAGTTCGGCCAGTGTGACCGGGGCTTTAGTTACACTAGGCCGCAGTCAATGCGGCCTTAGTCGGGCAGATCTCACAGAGCAGGACCTGATTCTAAATAGATCGGGACGATTCGGGTTGTCTGCGGACGACAGGAGCAGTTTGACAGTCTGTCCAAACCATCGGTATGCCCTGACAACGCAATGGATTGGAGGAAGAAGGACCACGTGCACCCATCCAGATCACAAAGGCAAGAGAACTCCGCTGAAACACCCAAGATGCGTATCACTGTCTTTGTCCCATCACATATACACAACGTACAGAAGAGTGGTACCTGTTGGATCTGCAATATGTAATCCTTGCAGAAAACAAGCATCAAAGGATACAGAAAGTGGTGACATGGAAGAACAAGAACCAGGACCAGAAAGTGGCGACGTGGAAGAACAAGAACCGCAGGACCAAGCCAGGCTTCTGAAAGTATCATGGGGCCTTTGATGTTGAAAGTACAATGTATAACAGGTTAAAGTAATTGCTATAGTATAGTGTATATATTATTGTCTTTTAAATTTAATGCTGTTCGTTTTAAAACTGTCAATATGTAGTGGCTATCGACATGTAAAAAGAAAAAGCTTAATTGTAGCTCGCAAGTCCTTCTTGCGAACAATAAGGTGCATACATTTCGTAGATTGTAGCATTTATACACATGTGCACTATGTGTGAGAAGATTACTTAGTACATCGTCAGCTACAATTGTGGGCTTATTAATTAGTACTTCGAATTCGAGGAGATACCAAATCAGTGCGCTACTGTCTTTTCCGGTATGATATATCCCTTAAGTGATCATTATTGAGTACTTAATTTGCCTGTGGAATGTGTATTAAACGGTATCTCCATTTTTGGAGTCCTGATAACCCCCGTGCTGAGACATTTTATCATCTACCATAAAGTAAATGTGCACAATATTTTAGCAAGGAACTTACTTGCTACCTACAGCTAAGAGAACAGCAATAGAATGCGTATGATCAGCCTAATTCATGTTCAGGTATCCCCGTAACCCCCATGCAGAGTTATTCCCTTTTGAATATTTTCAAGAATATATCCCTGCAGTTCCAGAGCAAGCTGCTAGGGGGCCCAAACTCACGTCACTTCTTCCCCAGCACAAGAGCTACCCATCATCCAAATTTCGTCACCCCAGCATGTCTAGATCATGAGATATCAAAACCGGAAGTTCAGCTGCAGTACCATAACAAGCTGCTAGGGGGCCCAAAATCTAATCATTTTGAGGTCTCATCAAGACCTACCCACCTACCAAGTATCAAGACAATCCATCAAGGCCTTCTCAAGTTATCAGAGGTTTCCTTCCTGCAAGTTGAGTTTGTGTCCACAGAACCTCGCAGTCTGTGTCAAGGTCTGGCCTATGGGTAACAATTTGATCATCTCTGTTGGCCTGAAATACACCACCTCCTTGGCCAGTTTGTCTGTCTTTCCCGTGTGCTATGTAGTTGCTGGGGAATATTTCACTACTTGCTATGTTTTGGTTGAGCCATGACTCTGTACCTGCTACCGTATATCTGGCTTGTAAGTGTCAACTACTGTCGCCAGTTCAGATGTTTTGTTCCGCACACTCTGACAGTTTACTAGCAGAAGTTTACTTTTAGATCTCTTGTGACTATGACCCCTCGTTTGAGAATTACCCTGCTTTGATTTAAGTGGAGTGGATGTAGCCATTGGGATTTCGTCTGGTAAACTTGAGTCAGAACTCAGCGTGTCAAATGAGTTTACTGAATGGAATGTTTCATCAGTGATATCGAATATGGCCGATGCAAAGTTGGGTATACCACAGTCTGACAGTCACAACATACCCACGAGTATGATCGGTGGGTTTCTAGTGCACTGTATACTTGAGAACATAGCCCAATGCAGTCACTGTGGTACCATCTATCGCATTCATCACAGCATATTGCATTATGGGTGTTACGTACTGCCTTGTTACAACTCCCACATGGAAACTTTGGTGGTCTAGGCCCTGGGTTGATCTCAATATCCCCGCTTAAGATCAGAATCATGATCAGTGAAAACTTTGTGCCACTATTGTGCAATAGCATTTTCTTGCTACTGACGTGAGTTCCGTTAGCCCCGCTGTGCTTAATCATGAAAGCAAAAGTGGCCCAGTCAGATGTGCAATCGGTTCTGAAGTTGCATGTGACCTGTACTTTTTTTATCTCCTGTTTGTCTTTTGGCTGTGATCCTGGCTCAGCCCTGCTAAGTACTGTGCAAAGGGCTAGGAATATACAAGTGTAGTGGAGTTCCATTTTTATTCCCATAACCGCGGGACCCAGTCACCGCTCCTGTTATTCCGGAATTCCTTAGCGGGACCCAGTCACCGCTCCTGTTATTCCTTAGCGGGACCCTCTGTTACCGCTCCTGTTATTCCTTAGCGGGACCCTCTGTTACCGCTCTTGTTATTCCTTAGCGGGACCCTCTGTCACCGCTCCTGTACTGGGTGAGTTGCTAGTATTTCTTACATTGATGTTTCATCACAAAACTAAAAGAGAAGAAATTTTACTTTTTAATTTGCTATATACCGTCACAGACATGTCTTTTTACCTTTTTTTTTGCATCTGCAGATACTGACATCAAGAACTTCATGGAGTTCTATAGACGTGAGTTCCCCTCTGCAACCATCCCCATAAAGATGCACCTCCTATAAGATCACGTAGTGCCTTGGATACGCAGATGGTAGTTTGGTCTGGGGTTTCACGGGGAACAGGGGATAGAAGAAATTTCATTTCATTTATTTATCCAGGTGATACATATCGCCTAGTCGGCGTTTTTCAATGATACCTGGGGGGTAAACCCCAACATAGTAAAATACAAACGAAGTAACTGAGGATAAAATACAATAATAAATAAGAAGAAAATAATCACTATATACAAGTGTGCAATTAATCATAAGGTAACATAAAGAATCCAACCAACATAAATAAATTAAAGCGAAAGGAATTTGCATATCAATGGAACTTATCTCACAAGCATAAATCAAACAAAATCATATTAACTGGTAAGGAAAATCATAATGTTTGTAAAATCACTCAACCAAAATCGAATTAACTGGTGAGGGAAGAAAGTCTGGTCTTAAATGTACTGATAGATTTTGAGTTTCTTACATGTGGCGGAATACACGCTGCATTTAACAACATTGAAAGGACAACATATGGCATTGCAGATAGCACGCAACAAATTCTGTCTATACTACACAAGCACATGCTTTCTGTCAGTCCTGGTCATGTCGGCGGTGTGCCTGAACCCAAGCGGCGTAAATGATTGAGCTTTATTGGAGAACATAAGATTTCTAAACATGTATCTGATTGATACAAGGTTAACTTACTTTTCCTAATTCCTATTGTATTTATTGTAAGAGAATGTAAAGACCTGATGTATATTTTGTATAGTGCCGATAAGGTACAGGTGAACGTTACATGTAATTTACTAGTGACAACATGATTTGCAGAGTTATTTTCAGTTATGGTGGTTCTCGATTAAACTTTTTTACATGTATACAGTATAAAATGTTGTTCTGACAAAATGTGCAAAAGAAGGAATTCTATACACTATGTGTGCAAAAATGCTTGCTGTCAATTTGAACATAAACTAGTTATATATTACATGGTGACACTACATGTATACGGAGACGAGCTGAGAGTGTTATGCATCTCTCTCGTACTGGTTTGTATAAACAAATCCATAGATTAATATGTTTTTTTGTGCAAAATTGTCAAGAGAGATTTCTTCTTCATGCTTGTATGGATTTGTGATTTTATCATTTGAAAGGAATATAACATCACTAACAAAATGAGTTCTGTAACAGGTTCTTACTTTACCCAAAAGCCCCCCCCCCCCCATACTGGTTACAAGTTATGGCTGCTATATTAACTGTTACAGAATGCAAAACAAAATACAAAACGCCCATAAAAGACACTTTGAAGGTACCTTAAGTAGTGAAAAGCCCCAAGGACAGTTCAAAATATATGGTAAATATAGCAAACGTACCTTTTTTTTCAGCCTCCACTGCAAAAAACACAGGATCCTGACCATTATCAGCTGGCATCCATGTTGTAAACAAAGCATTAAACTGCCAAGTTTCGAGGCTGGGAAAACTTCCCTTCACCCGAAAAACCTCCAACAAAGTCTTTGTATCTTCCTTCAATTCCCAGGGGTGGGGGGGCGCGCGATTTTTTGCTGTACGTTGTATATTTTGTGGATTTTCAGCCAATTTTCCCTCTGAACTGTCAGAAGGCATCATGGCTGCCCAGTTGAGCTGGGAATAGGACCCTCACGTGATACAAAAGGGCCACAATGATTGGTTAAAGTAGGTAGGACCGCCGAACTAAAGTGATGCAGGGAACGAGAAACCTTGTCTCACTACCGCAACCTTGTCTGTGCCTATTGGTCTGGGGAACAATCTAAGGGGGGTTAAAATCATCTTTATTCCATACAAGATGAATGACATATTAAATACATAGCTAAAAACCTAGGACAATCCTTTGTCTCATGTTTAGGTAACAAGAGGAGGACGCAAGGTGGACAGACAAAAATACAATATACTAGTCACTGTGTGCATCGGACGTACAGACATTCTCTATTAAAAATTGCCATATATAATTATAATTACGGGTACATTATATAACAATTACAATTTAGAGTTCTTAAAAAGGCAGCAGCTAAATTTTACATCTAATTTTTACAGTAGAACAATCTTTATCTTTTATGTATCACAAAAAAAAAGAAGTCAGCCATGTTTATTAATTTAATAGAAATAAAGTTGCTATGACTTCATTAAAGGTAATAGATTGAAAAGATACATACAAAGGGTTTTTCCTATTTAATTTTTATTTCTTTATGTAGCATAACCATTCCTTGGTGTAACACACTAGTTAGCTTCGCAGACATGCGGTGCAGTGACAGCTAGCTATATTACACAGCATGACTTATTGCATCAAACCTGTCAGATCACGAGATATGAAAATGGGAAGTTTTGTTGTATTACAAGTAGCCTGTGTATACAAGCTCTCGGCCGCCAGGAAGGTTAAAAAATTCTAATCTTTGTCCACCAATACCTAGCTCACTGCCCAGGTTTTGAAAACCAGCTCTAGTTGTTCATGCATTGGATACTTGTTAACAAGAGTTCTGCGATCTCATAGCTTCGCCAAGTGATGTTAACCCTTGCAGTTGACGAATTATATAATTTAATCATCAATTTTGTAAATAAATAAGAGCCTCATTTGCATGGATTGTATCAGTTCATCATATTCAATTTCCACCCAATGACAGACTTATTTCAACAAAAAGGCTATTATAGCACTTCTTTATAAATTATTCAAATGAGGTCATAATTTGAATAAATCATGTTTATTGATGTTCAGCTTCACTTAACTTCCAAATGTGGCAAGTATGAAATTCCCAACAGTTACAACTATGAAATTATAAAAATTTGTCATTTATTATGCAAATTAGGTCCTTATTTACATAATCTATATACTCAGATGTTTTATCTCGTTCTCAAGTAAATGTAAACCTCCTTGCACAAACTCTGCTGAAATAAACTGTATTTCAAAACAAATTAACAGCTTTTATAGATTTAAACATAAACAAATTTTGACTCTTTTGAAAGCTGTCTCAATTTACCATCATCAGAGGGCTGAGACCGCGACCCATCAGGGGGCACATATCATACATCATCGGTGGACGGACGGATACTAACGTTACGGTAAATACGGTTTGACCTTTGACCGTGAGATTGTATACAATATACAGCTAAAGAGTGCAACAACAAAACAATTTCTTGCCATTTTTTCTTGCCATCATCACACACAGTTCAGAGAGCACCGGTCATTTGCACCAAATGCCACAGGTTCGCGACGAACATGAAACCATCGAAATATATCACTTCCTGTGGGGTGAAGCAAATTATAATAGACTAATTACTAAACGATGAATACATCTGCGTAGATACCTTTCCATCAGGTTACCAGTTATGATTCCTACCCACCTACCAGGTTTGCCTGACAGTGCTGGCCAACATGAACACATTGTGACAGTCAGCGAGCACGCTGAAGTTCATATCGTTGTCCTATATAAAACGGCTGCCAGGTACTACTGTTTTCCCCGTCACGTTTTCCCAAACCGACACTATTAGATCTAGCTTAGTTTCACCTTAAAATGACTGCCGATACAGTTGTTAATGATTTTGAATAGAAATGTATGACTGTACCGTGAACATGTATGGTGTGTCCGCAGACTACAGACATGTGAGGCTTTTCCACTAGCCGGGCTATAACTGAAACAGGTATGGCAATCTACAATAAGTTGCTATCTACAACTACAGGTTGCTATCTACAATAAGTATAGAAAATGGATTCGCCAAGAAGGTTATGTTTTCAGTAGCGTTTGTCCGTCTGTCTGTCCGTCTGTTTGTCTGTGAACAGCATAACTCAAGAAGCTTAATATGCGGTCATAAAACTTGGTAGGTGGGTAGGTCTTGATGAAACCTAGAAATGATCAGATTTTGGGCCCCCTGGCGGCTTTTGTTGGTACTGCAGCAGAACCGGTTTTGATATTTCGCGATCTGGACATGCTAGGGTCACGAATTTTGATTGGTAGCTATAGTACCTTTTTATTATTATTACCTCCATGAAAAATGGAGGTACTAAGTTGTTTTTGGCGTGTCTGTCTCAAAAACTTTGTGGTCAACATAACTTCAGAATGCCTTTATGGATTGCGATGATATTTGGTTTGTTGGTAAGTCTTGGAGAGACAAAGGTCAAGGTCAAATATGGGCCTCCTGGTGGATGACCTTGGTACTGCAGCAGAACTTCCGGTTTTTGTATCTTTTGTTCTGAACAAGCTATGGTCTTGACTTTTTGGTGACAGATAGCTTATCCTGTCAGAAATAAGTGGCGTAAGTTTGGTCCCCCTAGCAGCTTGTTCTAGAACTGCAGATTAGTTTCTGGTAAAAACTTTCAAAGCCAATAAGTCCAGATTGGAACAACGCATTTTCATCATTTTTGGTGTGTAGGTACCTGAGAGAGAGAGAGAGAGTTGTACAATAAGGACTTAATTTGCATAATTGCAGATACCAATTATGCAAATGATGACCTAATTTGCATAATTAATGTAAAAAAATTGTGACGCCTTATTGGTGAATGATGGGAATTTTATACCTTGTGACATGTGTAAGTTACTTAAAGGTTAGCACCACTATGCATATATTATGTTAATGTAGAGGTATTTGCATAATTAATGAGGACATGTTGAAATGAAGTATGACAAAGCAAGCCCATATTTCATGGAGGTATGAGATCTCAGAACTCTTGCCTGGCCCTGCCTGGCTCCCACAGTACAGTCATTCTGAGCCAGGCTGGAGGCCTGCCTGCCCTAGCCTTGGGCATTGCCTTCCACTAACTTTCACCCTGATTGGGTTACTTGGGGGGTAGAACTAAACCATTTATCTAAAAAGTGTGATCATGAGTGTTGTTTTAACTTCAGTTGCCATAGTTTGCCTGGTAACACCCATGACAGAACCCAAAACACCTGGAGTTTCCATAGTTCTCACAACCCTCTGCCCTACAATTTTTCAGGGCACTCAACTTTGTTTGCTGCTGAGTTACACACTTCTGATAAGCGGCCTGCGGCTCCCATTTGGTGGCAGCCTGCTGTGGTGTCATCAGACTCATGAACTTCTGGAAACACGGAGCACACAAGTTCTCCTGGTCAGGATGACCGTCATTGGGGCAGTTAGGTGTGGCGCACGGTTGTCGGTTGTGGTAGGCTGGTGGTGCGTAGGTCGGCTGGGGCTCAGGCACTACTGGATTGTAGGCTGGTGGAGGATAGTAGGGACCAGTCTGAACTGTACCATGAATTACCCCAGGCAAGGAAGAGGAGTCCGAAGGTTTGGCACAAGATGTCTTTAATGTACGCAAGATGAGAGTCACAGACATCGACGGCCCAAGGCTAATCCTTGGTGCTGACTACAAACATGTTGGGTGAGCCTGCGGTGAGAGGCTAGATATTAAGAGTGGGGATGCTTAATGCAGGGCCCAGAGTAACGCGCCGTTACATGGAGTGTTCGGTTACTGGTCGCTTCGTAAATAATAATAGATATAAGAGTAACGATTGTTAAGCTAAGATAAAAGAAATGCACTAAGAGAATTAAGAACAGCCTAGACGTCTGTCCTTTAACATTTAGGTAATGGTTGTTAGTCAAGAACGATACGTATAAGTATATTACTGCTCGAGGGCGGTAAGCTAAGCTACGACTAGATTAAGGAACTTAAGCTACTTTCTATTAATAATAAATTTGTAAAGTTGAATGATAATAAAGGCCAACGGGCCTGGCTATCACTACGGGTTTAAGAACAAGTGTTCGGAGATTTGTCTGTAAGCTAGTTTGGCCTACATCTGGTGCTACAGTCTGTGGTGACCACCGTGGTAATGAAAGAGTTCTGTGTTGCGTAGTGATGTAGAAGTTGCTGGGGTGGGCTGGTGGTTTCAGCAGAGTTCGTTGTGACACGTCCTCGTCAGGGTTGCTACTGCCGACTGCAGAGAAGGAGCCTGGCTAGCCGTCGTCACACGTGACTAGTAGCATGCACTGTTCTGGTGAAATTCCCTGGTATGACCCCCATTGGGACGCCATACCACCATAATTACCCCAGGCAAGGAAGAGGAGTCCGAAGGTTTGGCACACGATGTCTTTAATGTACGCAAGATGAGAGTCACAGACATCGACGGCCAAGCCGAGCGTAGTGAGGTGTGTGCCAAGAAGCGGAGGAGAGAAAGGTAAGTGGTGAAGTTCACGCTGTGCGGAGGAGGAGGAGTCGTCTCATGGCTGCTGGAAGTCGTAGGCGTTGGGCCATGGACAGTTTCAGGTAGAGTAGGTCCGCGTTCGAGCGCCAGTCTCCGTGATGTTGTCGGAGTTCGCGTGGGACACCCGCTTCGAAGGCCAGGGTGTAGCCACCGCGGCGTAGGTCATGTATCGTGTGTGCGTCTGTCGAGAGCCCGGCTTGTGTGAGGAGGCGCTTAAATGACCTGTCGAGGATGGAAGCTGTGACAGGTCGGATGGGTTGTCGTGCGGTCGGCGGCAGTATGAAGGCGGGGGAATCCGGGCCCGCAGGGAGGAGGTGGATCATGTTCTTGTATGCTGCGACGGGGCACAGCGGGGAACCTGGGATGGCCAGGATGGGCGCCAACAGTTCTCTCTCGTTGGCCTGGATGGTTTTGGACCACGAAGTCCGGAGAATCAGGCCCTCTGGGGCAGATGTGATGTCGCGTCGTCGCAAGTGTTTTCGCGGATCGAAGGCAGCAGCCGAGGGCGGCACGAGGTTTGACTTTCTGAAGTAGGCAAAGAAGCCAATTAGCAAGATAGTCCAGATTGTCGCGTCCTTGGGTTTGTTGTGGTCGAGGTGTCGTTGGAGAAGGTGGAGAAGTTCCGGGGTGACTGGTCGGGCTTCTCTGGGTCTGTGTTGGAGTGTCTTTTTCAGACCCCGAAGGGTTTGCTTGAGTTCGAAGGCTTGTAAGTCCAGGGTGTGGAACCCGTTGAGTTGATGGAGTAGTTTAACGGCGGAGAGGTAGTGAGAGATGCTGTCAGGTGATTTCAGTGACCGACTGAGGAATTGTGCGTAACATGCGAGGAGGTGCGCGGAGGCCGGAAAGGCTGGTTGGTTGAAGTAATGGCAGAAGGCGAGGTAGGCTCTGAATTGCGTGCGGTGATTGGCCTGTGTCCCCACCGTGAAGGCGTGGCGTTGCGTCTCCCGGGTGTCCTGTTCCAGCAGCTTCCAGTCCCGAACTGTGGGGAAGAGGGAGAGAGGGTGAGAGGCCATACCACCATGCCATACCACCATGCCATACCACCATGCCATACCACCATGATAATCTGTAAATATAAGGACTTAGGGTTAGAAATAACATAGCAGTATGTTGGCTTCATTGTAAAGAAGGTCTACTTGGAAATTATACTGTCACATCCAAGAAAACTCAACTCCACTCCTTTTCATACTTTCTGCTTGTTGTAACAATGTTGAAAATGTTTCTTGTTGCTGGACACTAAGTACATAACATTTGACATTTGAAAATAAAAACATATTTTCCTATGTTTTATGGTGTTTCTCATTATGTACGTAGCAAAAGAGATATTTGAGTGTAAAGATTTGGAGATTGAAAATGTCTAACTCTATTAAAAGATACATGTAATAGGTAACCCTACCCTTGGTGGATAAGCCGCAGGCGGCTCCACATTGGTGTGAAGGTTCTGTGCCCGGTGGGCCTCGATGTCCTTGGCGCGGTGGACCTCCGCCAGATGGCGCAGGTACTTGGAGCACATGTTGAGATTGTCCGGTTCACCGTGCATGTCACACCCGGGGGCAATACACCGCTGTCGTGGCAACCTGGCAGCGTAGTGTGAAGAACCTGGACATGAAATGAACAAGGATCTTGTGTTAGACACTTAAACACAACTGACAGTAAATTTGGACTGTGCTCGCTATCACCAAAGAATACAATGAAAGGGTACTGAATGTTTGGTTTGTAGGATTCAGAATGTCTAGATTAGCTGGCAAAAGAGAAGTTGGGAACAGGAAGCAATCCAAAGTCAGATTCAACTCAGCAGAGGACTTAAATGTTCTCTAAATGATCTTCAGACATTTACAACTCTTTATCTGACCAAAATTTGCAACAGGGTCAACATTACAGTTCCTTAGCTGCAATCATATTGACAAATATAACATAATAATTATTGTACTTTAATTGACTTAGACATAATCAACTGACCAGCAACTTCAGCCAGGACCCTCAGTGGTGTCTCTTCTTGGTGCTGATTGGCTGGCTGGGGTGGGTGATTGACAGGAGCCTGCTGATTGATGTGTTTACCGAAGCACTGGAAGCAGAAGCCCATCTGTTCCTTGGTGCCGAACATCTCACATCCCAGGGCTGCGTTCACACACGGGAGCTGGGGCTCGTCTGGTACTTGGATTGTCGTCCTGGCAACTGACACAGTCCCTCCTTCTTCTGTTGTCACGGTAACGTTTCCAGGTGTCACGACCACTGATGCTTCGTGGCCTGCTGTGATGATGGTGTTGCCAGCTGGCAGTTCATCCGATGAGTGGTGAGGACCATTGGGCAGAGCACTCGGTGAGGCAGCAGGCTTCTTGCTGTGGTACTCTTTTAGGGTGTGGAAACACTTGGAGCAGAGCCCGTTGTACATGGCATCTCCGTAGGCATCACAGTGAGGTGCTGGACACTGCTTCCTGTCAACCAGCGATGGAATGGGCTGCGGAGGCTGCGGATCTACTGCAGCTGCTGCAGCTACAATGTTGGTAGGAGCTGCAGCAGGTGGATCTGAACTGCTGCTTGGAGCTGTAGGTGATTTTGTTACTGGTTTTGGTGTTTGTGGGATCTTTCCCTTTTTCAGACACCAGTAACATCTGCCACCAGTGTTCTCAAGCTTCATATTTGTACATCCCTCAATCAGACACTCTGTAGAATTGTTGTCCCCAGTCTGTGGATCAATGGGGCCAAGAGGGAGGGTTGAAGAAGAGGACATTTCAAACCCGAGAGGCCTTGTCTCACTTTGAGTGGAAATCTGGGGGTTGGTGCTTCCTTCTGCACCTGTGGGCACAAGTTCTTCTGGTCCAGAACTTATCAGGTTGGCTGCTGCTGTGCCTTTGTCAGGAATTCTTCCTGTGTTACTGTCCTTGGGGTAACATCCATGACAAAGACCATTGGTTGTCTCGTGGCCGATCTTCTGGCAGTCTGGTGTCTTGCACTTCTTATAGTACTTTGCTTTGGTCACGTCATTGACTGTTACAATTGGGTGAACCTCTTCAGCAGGCCGTTGGGGTGCTGTGGCCACAGTTTGCTGGGTTGCTGCAATTTCAACTGCTGGTTTGGGTCGGGATTTCTTTCCCAACTCTATCAGGTAGCACTGAGAACAGTACCCATCCTGGCCTGGAGCACCAAACATCTCACATCCTACAGTCATGCAGGTGGGGGACCCTCCAGGTGTTGATGTCTTGGCAGATGTAAATGTCGAACTCAGGTGAGTCAAAACTGTAGCCACAGTTGTGACAGCTGCAGCAACGGCACCAGCAACTCTGCCCTGTTGGTCAATGTAGCAGTTCTTACACATGTCATTGGTTTTGGGGTAGCCTGTCCTGGGGCATTCTGGGATGATGCACTTGGTTGGACGAGTGAAGTCGCTGATGAGGCCCAGACTCTGACTGTTGGTTCTGTTCTCCACACTGTGGAGTGGCTCTGGGGTGGTAGGGATGATACCCAGCCTGGAGGATCGCTCAGTTTGCTTGAGTGGATGCACAGATGGAGGCTGGCCTGACTTTGTCACAACGTTGATGAAGCAGACATCACAGAGATTCTCATAATCAGGGTTGCTGTCATTGTTGCAGCGTTCAGTGATGCATTTGTTCGGGTTGCCAGCTGGTGGCTGAACTTCTTTTTCAGTCTGAGTGGCTCTTCCTGCTTCCACCTCCCTCCTCCGCTGATCACCAGTATTTTTCTCATAACATTCATGACAATATTCTCCAGTGGCAATAGAGCAGAAGTACTGGCACCCAGGGGTCCTGCACTCCCTCATCAGCATGGAGGAATTTGGAACAACATCAGCCGGCAATGCCGGAGCTTCAGCTGGTCCTGGTGGCTTCTTGGAAACTGTACTTTCTCTGAAACATTTTGTGCAAAGTCCGTTTTGCTCAAGTGTCCGGTACATGTCACAGCCAGCAGAGCTCAATTTCTTCCCTTCAGTTTTCTCTTTCTTCACAGCTGGTGGTGGTATCTTGTTTGGAGCCACTTTTTCTGGTTCTTCAGCTTCCTGAATCTCTTCTGGCTTCTTGTAAAATTTCTCCACTGCCTGGAAAAAGTCTTTGATGAAATCTTGCTCCTCAGGAGGAGGATTTAGGTTCAGCTTGGCTGCCAGGACCATGGAGATGGACTCCTTTCTTGTATACGGCAACTCCATCAGATCCAGGTACTTCTGTAGAAGCTCTTTAGCCTGGTTTTCTTCATGCTCGAGTAGAAATTGTACTGTTAGCATGGTGAGGTCATGTTTGACCAGAGGGACTGCAAACTCGCCTGTAGCCAGACCTATGGGTGCTGGTGCCTCCTCTTGGCTCAGTAAGGGTGTGAAGTGCTGCTGCAGGTACCCAAGCACTATGGGAGATCTCACACATTCTTCAGGCTTCCAACGCAGAGGGAGATAGATTCCACTGAAGTGGATCGGTGCGAAGATGTGACCCTCAAAATTGTGCAGGACGTCTTCTGCAAGGATGATGATCGGTCGACGAAGAAGATTGGCCAGGACAAAGATGTGGAACTCTTCAAGAGACTTGTAGGGGAGGTCATTAGCCTCGGGAGGGTTTGGTGTGGGATCTGTCATCGAAACTACAATGTTCCACTCCTGTCTCCATTCCTACAAAGGAACAGCAGTACGTACAATATTGTTTAGAGACTATTGAAACAGTAAAGCAATACATTTAGCATTCCCTTTCTTCTACTCTTAAACTTGCTGGGCTTTTTTTCTCTCTGCTGTAGATTGAAGTGAAATAAAAAAAGGGGAACTTTTTTTCATGCCAGTCCTTACCAATGAAACGTACTCCAGGTCCACATGCTGGTTGTGAGCTTTACAGCTGCGATTCCAGCGTCTCTTCATGTCTTCGGTCATGTCAGCCACCATGGTGCGGTTTAACAGCATACGGAGGACCAGAGCTCGGTCGTGGATCCCCCACATGTACTGGGACACTGCATGGAGCAGGCAGTTCCCATCTCCTGGACATACATGAAACACACAGAGATAAAACATTAAGGGTGGTAGAAACAACATTTAATTTTTTTTTATCTTTGAACTGCAAGTTCATCCCTTGCAAGAAAATCCTTCCACACAGGACATATGAATAAGGTAGCTGACTACACGAACATGAGATATTATGGGCATAGAATCAGCTACGTGCTCTAAAGAAACCCTAAGGAGAATCATGACAATGAAACATCCTGCTGCAATAAAGAAGCTGGTCATGGTTTCTATGTAAGCAATGAGACCATGTCCCCTATTCTTTGTTAACAATAGCATGAAAACAAAACCAACGAATAAACGAACAGGTTATGTATACATCACATGTTCTATTTTAAGGTAGGTATTGGAAGACTGAAAACTTACCTGTGTTCTGTACAGGTGTCAATGGTCTCGAAACTCTGCACCAGTTCAGCACTTTTGCTTCTTCCAAGGTTTTCTGCATAGAGGCAGTAAGAAATGTCATGTAATTGAGCAATTATATTGTTTGCACTACGGTGACTTAACTTAAATATTTTAATGGTTCTCTTAATAACACAACAATGTAATCTTTATGAAATAAAGACTAAACTTTAACTTCCAACACTCTATATATAGAATGAAGAATCAAGGATTTATATTTGACTCTTCAAGATGGCGCCCAAGATGGCGACGTTGGCTTATGCAGCTCCCTAATCCGCGTTACAAAGGGCTGTATTCAGAGTATTACTCTACCTGCAACTTAACCCCTGCGTGAGAGAAAGATCAGTGGACTGTATACCGTGACTTTTTAGCTTGTTTGGGTGAATGCTGGAGCTTGTTCGGCAGCAGTGAGCTCACTTGGCGAAGCTCTCCCTGACTCGTCTGCCCCCCTCCCCCTTCTCCACCATGCCCAACTGTGAAGACTGCCGCGCCCCAGAAGCGCAGACCTGCCAAGGCGACTTAGTCCTCTGCTCACGTTGTGTGAAGAAGCGCTTTCCACACAGCTCCAGAGACTCTTCTGCTCAAAGTAAGCCAAATGATGTATTCATCAATGATTTGTTGTGCTTTACTGTCAACAAGATGGACACTCTTCCCACCGATATAGTTTCGAAGTTGTGCATCGAGACTTATACGGAAGAGGAAATCGAGGTGGCTAAGAGACTTGTATTTGACACATGTAACCCTGATGAACGGTACAAGAAGCGACAAGGAGCCAACAAGTCTACAGCCAATATGGCGGACATTTTGTGAGTCCTTCATTCTACGGCTCCTCCGTCACTACCTACCTTTGTGTCTGCAACTCTCCACCTTCCCGCAGTGAATTTTGAACATGTTGACATATCAGTCTGCCTGCAAGAGCTTCAGATCGTGCGGCAAGAGATGAAGCTGATTAGAGACTGCTCTATTGATTCGGTCAAAGTGCAAACAGAGCTGATGTCCCTAAGACTAGAAGGAGATTGTGGACTTGAGAAATAGGGTGAATTCAACTTCGCCTACAGTGTCAGTGCCGTTACCTGACAAGCACACGGCTACCTTCGCCGATGTTGTGTCGGTCACTCGTCCTTCATCCGGTGCACGTTCTTTAGCTGGGATGGCCCCCGCAGATGGCATCTGTACTCAAGTCCAGGGGCACGTTGACAAGGGCACGTTGACAGCTCCTAAAGCCCTGTTTGAAGGCGCTGCGCCCAAGCAGGCAGTTGTAGTGAAGGCGCCCAACCCACGGTCCAATCGCTCCAGACGATCCACCACAGGTGCCTCTAGAGATACTAGTGACACTAGAGACACTAGAGACACTGACTCGGATGGGTTTCGACTAGTCGAAAGGAAAAAGTCTCGCCCCAGGGCAGTGGTTGGAACTGCTAACTCAACCACGCTGACTGCGGTTAAAGTAAGACCCGCTGTGATATTTGTTTCACGGCTTGATCCGGACACCCAGCCTAAGGACGTGGAACGTTACCTGAACGACAACCTGTCAAGGAAGTGCGCGATTTCATGTGACAGACTTCAGACTAAGTATGACTCATATATTCCTCGTTCCGGATTGCTGTGGACAGTTCCATTCTGGCTGAGGTCCTGTCTCCGTCGTTTTGGCCCTGCGGTTCCTTGGTTCGCCGGTTTCATGGTAAACCTCGCACCTCAACATCATAACTATGGACTTTACCCAGAATCTACGGATTGTGTCTTACAACTGTCGATCTGCCAAGAACTCTCTTGAATCCATTAAGGAACTTTGTAAGTCTCACGACATTGTTTTGTTACAGGAGCACTGGCTCCTTCCTAATGACCTCTCTTATTTGAGCAGCATTAGTACTGACTTTATAGCCTGTGCTAAGTCTCCGATTGATCTTGAATCAGGGGTGCTACAAGGGCGCCCGTTTGGGGGTGTGGGTATATTATGGAGGAAAAGCTTGTCTTCTGTCGTGTTTCCTGTAGATTTTGATGACGACAGCATAATTGCCACTCGGGCGATAGCCAACTGCTCGTCGTGTGTGTGTACATGCCATATGATACTCCGGCTAATATGGACATATATCTTGAGAAATTAGGTAAAATTGAAGCACTTGTTAATGATATTGATTCTTATGCCTCTGTGATAATTGGTGATTTTAATGCCTCCACTACCAATAGGTATGGCACTCTGATTCAGGAATTTTGTGAGGAAACAGGAATGCATATATCTGATATGGAGTACCTCCCCGAGGACACTTACACTTACCTTAGTGATATGCATTATTCCACATCTTGGCTTGACCACTGCTTAGCTAGTGACACAGCTCACCAAAATATTACCAATATTCAGGTTCTACATGATTTTGTTACTTCTGATCATTTCCCCCTAAGTATTACGTTAAATGTGAACTTTCCCACCGTGTTTCATAATCAACATAACTCTGACTTTCCTCTTAGGATTACTGACTGGACTAAGGCGAGTCAGGAACAATTAGATAGTTACTGCATGGAGGTTTTTTCTACCTCCATGGTTACTGTCTGACCTTGAATAATCAACTTTCTAAGCTTGATCTGCCTGTTAGTGCCCTTGTTTGCAGGGACCCGAACTGTGTTGATCCTCTGCACAGAAATGCTCTTGATTCACTTACTCATCAGCTGATCTCTGCTATGAAAGACTCGGCAGATATTTCACTAAAATCAAAACACAGCTGTAGTAACTTCAAACAGGTGCCAGGTTGGAATGACATTGTGAAAGACCTACATTCTGCTGCCCGGGAAGCTTATGTCTTCTGGAGAGAAATGGGCCGACCACGGTCGGGTCCCTTTTTTATCCTCATGTCCAAAGCCAGGGCAAGATTTAAACTCGCTCTAAGACAATGTAAACAACAAGAGAGCAGAGCTAGAGCTGATGCTACTGTTAAAAGTTTCTCGGTGGGTAACCGTAGAGAATTTTGGAAAAAAGTACGTAGTGCTAACTCCCCTTGTACTGTTTTACCAAACACAATCGATGGATGCTCAGGTTCGGTGAATATTGCTGATCACTGGAAGAAGCATTTTGAAAGTCTCTTAAATTCTGTTGATAATCGGGCTCACAAGCCACCTGTGATGTCTGCTATGTCACGTGCATGTGAATTTGATTATGATATGCAAATTACAGTGTTGGAACTTGTTAACATCATTAAGGAATTGCCCAATGGAAACGCTGTTGGCTCAGATGGTATCTGTAATGAACATTTGAAGTATGCGGGCCCAAGAATTTGTATTTATCTTTCATTGTTATTGACATCTGTTATTGTGCACAATTGTATTCCCGATATTTTGTTGGATACCATCATAGTGCCTGTCATTAAGAACAAATCAGGTAATATTTCCAGTAGTGATAACTATAGGCCGATTGCCATTACCTCTGCGCTATCCAAGGTCTTGGAGTCGCTGTTACTTAGTCGCCTTAAACCCTTCCTTCAGACATCTGACAACCAGTTTGGATTCAAACCCAAGCATGGTATTGATATGTGTGTTTTTACTCTGAAGGAAATTATTGAATATTACAAGGGACTTGGATCCCCAGTATTCGTTTGTTTTCTGGACGCCTCCAAGGCTTTTGATCGTGTCAACCATTGGTTGTTGTTTAAAAAGCTTCTTGAAAGGAATGTCCCGTTATATCGTTATGAGATTTCTGGTATATTGGTATGAGAACCAGACTATGTGTGTAAGGTGGGGTACTAGTTTGTCAACAAGGTTCACTGTCTCCAATGGGGTTCGACAAGGTAGCATTTTGTCGCCTCATCTATTTAACATATATATTGATGACCTGAGTCTAAGACTGAAAAATGCTAGAGTTGGTTGTTGTGTTGGCGGTTTTGTTGTAAACCATTTGCTGTACGCCGATGATTTGTGTTTAATATGCCCCAGTGTTAAATCCCTTCAGAAACTGGTTGGGATATGTGAACATTTTGGCAAGGAGAATGATATTTTGTTTAACACAAGTAAAACTTGTTGTATGTATTTTCCAAGCGTTGGCCTTCCACTTCAGCAGCCTCTGCCTGTTGTAAAAATTTATAATGTGGAGTTGAAATATGTGGATTCTTTTGTGTATCTCGGCATTCTTTTAAATGCGAAGCTCAGTGACAATGACTGTGTTCGAACTGAAATTAGACGTTTATATCGCCATACTAATTGTATTAACCGGAAATTCCATCATTGCTCTCCCGCTATGAAAAAGACTTTGTTCAGGACTTACTGCTCCCAGTTGTTTGGAGTCCAGTTATGGAACTCTGTTCATGCGAGTGTACTAGCTAAGTGCCGTGTTGCATACAACAATTGTTTCCGTATTCTCCTTAAGTTGCCAAGAGGTTGTAGTGCTAGCTCAATGTTTGTACACCTCTCTACCGATACTTTTGATGCGAGGCGCAGGAAATTGTGTTATGCCTTCATCAATAGACTCTACACCTCCAACAATAGTATCATATCCGGTCTTTTGAGGTCTGACTGTCAATTCAGAAACTCGTATTTTAAAAATGTGTACAAACTGTTGTATGTTTAGTATTTCTGTGGTTTTATGTCTATATTGTACTATGGGGATATCCTGAAATAAAGTCATTCATTCATATATATATTCAGAATCATGGATTTTAACCCCCTCTAGAGACATTCTCTAGAGGGGGTTAAAATCCTTGATTCTGAATCGGACTTCTTTGCAAGAGGAGTTAAGGAGGCAGTCTACATAAGAGCTCACAGACCTACCCTGAACAGAGACGGGGGGCGACACAAGTTATCTGGCACGTATGACCCGCTACTACGGTCACGAGTCTCTGACGTCACGTTCCAAGAGTAGACGGGTCCATTCCGTGAACAAGGTTTACGGAGTCAGCTGAAAATTTGGGGTAAGTCCCAATCATTTTATATATAGAGTGTTGGAAGTTAAAGTTTAGTCTTTATTTCATAATGATTTGTACCAACACAGATGAACTTTCATGCTAACAATGTAATCTATTTGATTTGGAAGAAAAAATACATTACTACAATCTACTACTACTACTGCTACTACTACAACAAATCTACACACCTGCATGAAACGATCGATCAGCTGCTTGTTCAAGATTTCTTGAAAGTCCAGAGGAAACAGGCTGACACAGGGTAACACCAGGCTGTGGCCTGTCATGGCACCCAGGTAGCACACCTCAGCTCCTGTCACATCGTCACCGCTCTGTATGCTGTCCACGATGAGGTCCCACAGCTGCCGAGTTTTCTCACTGTCGACAAACGACGGGCTTCTCGGCATCTTGTTCACAGTTTCCATGTCTCTCTATTTAATGTTCATGGGTGATCCTGTAAAAAAAGATTTCAGATGTAAACATTACATCTGATGGAGTGGAGACCGCACCACCATATACAGGAAGCTGTGGCTAAAATTAGACCACATGAAACTGGGTTTCCCATGAAAGTTGGGGAAACTTTATTCAAGTCAAGTCAAGTCAAAGCCTTTATTTTTCTTCGAATGCTTGTTCGACCAGCTTAAGGCCGCTTTTCAACAAGGTCGAAGTTGAGGGGAGGGGTCACGGATAAGAACCAAATCCATACAAACATAAATAATAAGTAAATAAATCAATACAATAAGTAAATGAATAAGTTCACAAATAAATCATTAGGTTTGTAGCCATTTCAAGTCCATGGTAAGTCTCAGTTATGCCTGTTCCATAAGTGACTTGAAGGTATGGATGGATGGTGCTGCCCTAATGTGGGGCTGGATGTTATTCCATACAACTGAGCCGGGAGTAAGCCAAGCTTCTTCTGTAAGCTTCCAAGTGCGGCCTCGGAGGGATGAGACAGTCAGTAGAAGCTGATCTGATTATTTATGACCTTTCGCACATGCAGGTGTCCACGTAAAAAAAATCCCGGGAAACACAAACAAATGGAAATCCCCATGACAGCATTTCCTGAATGGTGACCTGTGGAAGGACATCCTTATCCAATCAGAGAAAAGGAAAGGTCAGCAATAAACATCCGGTTCTTAGTAAACGTGCAAACTTGCATGTGCGTGCGTGACTACAAGTAACTCAAATACTAGTATATAATGATGGTGCAATATTTGAACAGACCTCAAGGGACTTTGGTTTAGGTGACGTGTAAAAGTACGTTATTTAAGCCGATATGCATGAAGAACCGTCACTGGCCAGGCCTTTCTTTAATGTTTCCTGGACATAACTGAGCGTTTACTTTTCCCTGTAGTAGTAGACTGGTTTATTATTAAAATCAAAGACAAATCCAATGGCAGCCAACAGGCTGAATTGAAAGACTTGTGTACAAATTGACAGGCAATATTGATACGCTTAAAATATCTAAGATCATTAAAATCGTAATACATGAGTACAGATAAAAACAATATTCATATGAAGAATATTACTGGGTGTCTCCCCCAGAGGCGCCATATTACGAAGAGTCATTCCGCATGAGCGGAATGAGTTTATATGATATAATGAGCGGCATGAGTTTATATGATACAATAAACTCTGACATAGACATATATAATTAAGGGTTAATGTCCCGCCTCGAGGAGAATATGGTGTGATAAAGTCTTGTCAGTTTCTATAACCACCAAATAAAGCCAACAAGTGAGCGCAGCGAACGAGGTGGCTTTATGAGGTGGTTATAGGCCCGTAGTGGGTATCCTGTGGTGACTACTTGCTCAGAAACTAGGCAAGACGAGTTGGGGACGGCTACTAACGACTGGTACCCAGACAAGACTAATATCTGCAGGTCTAGACCTGCAGTTTGTTTCAGCTGAACTGAAAGACCGGCGCACAAAATACAAACAGTAAAAAAAAAACAACTCACAAAGTCCAAGCACCATGTACAATTAATAAATAAAGAAAACAAAATTATGCAAACAAGAAGGGGGGGAATAAATGGCCATGATGCTACTTTACATTACAAAAGGCATATTGGAGGGGGGGGGACGTGTGCGGGCGTGTACGACTGCTAATGAGGACTGCTAATGAGGAAGATAATTAGGTGAAAATTACCGCTAATTTATGCATATTTCATATACACACAGAGGTACGTGTCACGTATCCGGTCGTGTGCGGAGATTTACGGGTGGCGTGTGCAGGCGTGCGCAGGCCCGTACACAGCCCGGACACCTGAGTGGTTCATATCCGGGCCGTGGGCAAGTGTGCGGGTCGCGCACACGTGGAAATGTCCGTATACTTGGAATTTCCGGGCGTGTACGGTACGGGAGTATACAGGCTTTTCACTAGCGCCATGTTGGAGTACAGTGATGTCTGTTAAACATGCCAACATGCTGCTACTTAATCAATTTACCCGCCAACACCTGGTCGCCGGGATTCAAATGGTAATTATCATGACGTCAATGAAAAGCCTCTATACGACCCGGAAACGTCGGTTTTTATCCAGTGAAGGAAACAAATGTAAGAGTGATGTCAAGGCCAATGCCAGATGGTAGCTAGATGACCTAAGTTCCGATGGGTGCTCTTACAAAGTTCGTAGAATTAGCCGCCGATGTTGGAGTTGTACGACCCGAAAGAAAGACACAGGAGCCGACAGCTACGTGGAAACTCTGTATTGTCTTTTCTGAACTGACTGAACTCAACTAGCTACAAGAGTACACAGGCTTTTATATATTTCGCCCTCCTACACACAAATTTCTTGGAACAAGTTGGATTCTTTGTATATTAGTCATCGTGAGTCATATCCTCTCCCTAAATTCTTAAGACATTACCGGTCAGCTCCTTGTATCCCCAAATATGGTTATACTCAAGGGTCGCCTACACTTTCCCAGACGACAGAAGGGTTCCGAATTCAATGACTCACGGTTGCACCAGGAAATTGTACCATAGTGCAACAGAAACTAATATTATATATATATATAGCAAAAATTATAACATATCAGGTCAGAGCACCCTATTACACAAACAAGCGGTCTTATGTTACTTGAAATTAAGTTGAAATTTAGATTTGCGCCTGAAAAACAGGGAGGAACAAATAAAAATAAAAACTACTGGTCATGGTCATGCTGAAACAGTTTCGACGAAACGACGACAAAAAAAAACACCTGTTCGTGACTTACGTCGGAGTAAAACGGTAAAGCGCCGTAGGTTACGATCAAACCAAGAAAACTTACGTGTGAACTGGATAAGGGACTTTGTCTTGAAGCACAGGGGTGCACTGTGGTCTTGAAGTAAAGAAGCCTGCAGAAAAAAAGACGCCTGCTATAAACTACGTTTCTGACGTGTCAGATATTTTGGGCGGGACGGGGAATCCCCTTTTCGTCATCTCGCATGTTCCAAATGTAAAAGGGGGTGTTTTCTTTAGTTTATACCAGGTTTTGGCTTCCTTAGTTATCAATAATTCCTACATTATTTTATTATAATGCCTATTTATATAAATTAGATCATAATGGTAATAAGTTTGATACGTTCTGAATTAGATTTTAAGTATCCTCTATAGCACTTTAATGGACTCGTCTATTCATACAATAGAACTAAGCATCCCATTGGTCGCCCATATTCGCACATTCATGGTCACAAGACCTTTTATTTTTTTCTCGTTTTTTTCCACTTTATGAATCATCGCCTCGAGTAATCAAAATCGCACACCTGGATGCCACACCCTCATTAGTCCTCACCTGCGTACATGTACAGCTGCAACATAACCATGTTACTGCAGAAACACAATTTCCCGCTAATGACTACGTCAAACGCTATAAATTGTGATTTTCTGCATCACATTACTTCTACCCCCTTCACAAAATGCATTCTCATTTACACACATACTCACAATAATAACACATGACACTTGTGTGGGAGGGAGAGCGCCGCCTGGTTCAGGCGCTTCATTTTGTCGAACGTACAAAGTTAGGGATAGAAATACTGAAAGCTTAAATCCCTAAAGCCAAAGTAACTGCTAACCTATGTTGCAAGAGATCCTTAACATACCCATCTTTAGCATTCTCGCTTTTCCACCTTCCATGTCTTTTGAAAAGTCTGTCTGGAATCCCTGCGTTAGCTGCTGCTGTCGCTCCTCCTGCTCTTAGGGAATGTAAACCAAAGGATGAAACATCTTGTAATACAGTTTTTAGCAAAGCCAGCACAATCTCCCTGGCTCTTGTGTAGCTAATCCCTCCTGATGGTCGAAGCTTCCAGCCTGTCTTGCATCTAGAAAGCCCTCTAAAAAGGTAACTATCAGAAGTCAGATCAATATCAGCTAAAGTACAATACTTCTCTAGCATATGTATGCATCAAAATATCTTTACTACGATAATGTCTCCCACATATGAGTTTCAGCTTCTCGAATGACCACTCGAATCGGAGAAAATGAACGAGTAACTTATTACAGAGGGTAGACTTATAGTCTTATACGTTAAAAATAGGCCACTATTTTGGCTGTGAATCCAATCAAAAAATCGTATATCAAGAGATTTTTTGCTTTCTATAGCAAACACACGTATCATGTAAACAATGAAAAAATTTTTCCCCAATTCTAACAGAATTCTGACAGGATCAGGCAGGCAGGGAAGTTTCGGCATCCGAGCGATTGTCGGACGTACACGAAGAATCAGAAATTCGCAAAAGTACCGAAGTAACGGGTTCCTTTCACAGCACTAGGTGTACAGACCGTGGACGAAGTTACGTCAACACTGGGTCCAGTGTCAGAAATTCTATTTATTTTCCGGCGCCGAAATAGAGGGGAGGGGCACACGTGCGCATCGCCAGGATCGAGGCGAGACATCCGCATATCCGCATTTGGGCCGCTTATTTTTTAAGAATCGTGGGCTTAAGTGTAGTTTACGGCCGCAAACGTCGGTTTTTCATCCCGACAAAATTACTGTGCGTTGACGATAAAAAAAAGAATCACATTAACTCGGAGACTAAAATTAAAAGCCTGGAAAGAAGTTTTATTCAACATCTTGGGCGCTTTCAGTCCTTTTATAAAAGTGGCGAATTTAGGGTACACCTACACAAATATACACAATATTACGTCGCGTTATAACCGACATGACCTTTGCCCTTGATATTCGATCAATCACCATGGTAACACGTATGTAAAAAGTCAAACAAAAACTCTTATGATATAACGGCAAAACGCGTCTTGGCTCTTAAAATTGGCCTTTAAAATATAAGATTTGAAAGAAAAGTGGCGAATTTAGGGCCCCCTCCGTTACAGGGTTTATAACGCATTATGTCTATGTCCCTGGTATAAACAGGCCCCGCGGACCACAACGTATACAGAATCTGAATGAAAACCGACCACCCGCACGCGAGATACAGCTGCGTACATAAAATAGCTCGGTCCACATTACCTCTACGCGGAAGGATATCTCCTTCCCCGGAGCTACGTGCAGGATACCTCCCAACCGCAGTCTGTCACCAAGTGTTAATACCTAGAGAGATCATTGACTCTGAACGGAACCAAGTGAAAAACTGAGCACCTAGAGACCACGTCTAGCGACATAATAGACGTTAAACAAGGACAACAACAACAACAACAACAACACATGGAAAATACATACAATGGCTCTTCTTTTCGCTGAAGAGAATATCGTTGCGATCACCAAGTTTCACAAATCGAAATAAGTTTTTGCAGTCCTTTAACAGAAGGACAAACAATACATATATCGTCTGCATACAAAAAATGGTTCACAATAGTACTGCCAATATAGCTGCCGACACAGCTCAAGTTCAGCTCAACACTAAGGTCGGAAATGTAAACATTGAAGAGAAAGGGAGACAGTACGCTACCCTGTGGCACACCGTTACTTGCAGTAAAATTGTCAGAAAGGAAGCTGCCCCAGCGCACCCTAAAAGTCAGAGTATTATACCAGACTACGCCTAAGTTCCGATGGGTGCTCTTACAAAGTTCGTAGAATTAGCCGCCGATGTTGGAGTTGTACGACCCGAAAGAAAGACGCAGGAGCCGACAGCTACGTGGAAACTCTGTATTGTCTTCTCTGAACTGACTCAACTCAACTAGCTACAAGAGTACACAGGCTTTTATATATGTCGCCCTCCTACACACAAATTTCTTGGAACAAGTTGGATTCTTTGTATATTAGTCATCGTGAGTCATATCCTCTCCCTAAATTCTTAAGACATTACCGGTTAGCTCCTTGTATCCCCAAATATGGTTATACTCAAGGGTCGCCTACACTTTCCCAGACGACAGAAGGGTTCCGAATTCAATGACTCACGGTTGCACCAGGAAATTGTACCATAGTGCAACAGAAACTAATATTATATATATACAGCAAAAATTATAACATATCAGGTCATCAAAGTTACAAGCGGGGAAACCCCTTCAAAACGTTGTTCCCATGTTTAGTATCGACAACAGGTCAAATTTAGAGAAAGAACGAGTTTGCTAAACGCTGTACGCGGAGTAGAATTTGTCCTGATCGGGACGCGGGACTCTCCCACCGTATCGGTTACTCAGCGCCTCACAACAAGTGACAGTTGGTGGGCAGACAGTACTATTAGATCTTGCCATAGGAACACATGCTTAAATACACTATTTCAACACCTCATGAAAGTACTTGCCCATACTCCAATCTCAAAAAATTTTCTGCACCAGGTAGCAACAAGGGTCTGATTCCCAAAAATAGAGAGGAAACAGGGGGTTGACCACCTCAAATTCCCGCCACAGCTGATGATAGTAAAAAAACCTCAACTTTGACCTACATTTTCCATGGTATCCATCCGCCTGGCCAGACAAGACCTAACCACTCACATCTCTCACTACGCCCACTAAACTGGTGAAATAAACAAAACTTGACCAATGTAGGAAAGTTTAGACCCTACCTGTGCCTTCCAGCCCAAAAATCTCCAAAATGGACCAAAAATTTCAAGAGAAAAAAAGGTTTTCAAAGGTATTAACTAGGCACTACAATCGTGTTCCCATTTTGAGGCCTCTACTGCGCAACGCAAATGTGGTGTCTGCCCTTCTGGAATACAGAAAAAGAGAGTTGAGGAAAACCTACCCCCCTGGCTGACACACTGAGGGGTTGTGATTATGTTCCCCAAAGATGAAGTTCATTGATACCTCCCTTGGGAATTGAGAGCCAGCCTCATACCCAGTGTCTGTGCCCTATCCCGAGGCCTGTACAGCAGTGTGACAGTATACCTACCAACATCACATGACTTTTTACAAATTTCACAGGGGTCTATCTATCAACCAGTCTCATTCAGTACTCACCATAGTCTGTTCTACCACTTTGAAGAGAAAAAACTACATTCCAATAGAAAATTTTCTTTTTCTTTCAACTTTTATACCAGCTTTCTCACTATACTATACTAATGAAACCCCCCAAATTCACACACATACAGCTAAGAATACACAGCTGGAAACCCCCTGCATACCCCAAATCCCCTTTCTGTAACAGAATATATTGCCTGTATTGCAACCATGCCATATACAGCAATATCCATCCGTATTTTCGTCCCAACAAACAGTAAAAATGACTATTTTTGTGTGCTGAGGGGGGGGGGTGTCCCTGAGGCAGGGCACATTTTGATTGACAGCTGTTAATTGGTGAAAAATACTATGTTATGAACCATCATAAATCACTTAGTCCATCATTTGCAACAAACCTATATGACTTTTGCAGTCATCTAAGCTTTCCAAGCTGTTTGTTGCAACTTTTAATTATCCAGTATACACACAGCCCATAGGTAAATAACAGCATATCATACTGAGATCACACTTTTGCTAAGAAAACATAGCTAAAACATGCACCCATATTCTCCAAATCAGTCATCATCTAACAACAGGTACCAGTAGCTGATATTGAAAATAAAAATTACCAAACCTAATCCAGTTAATGAGTTTGGGTAAAAGGGGGGGG